>NW_027285377.1:47500-58405 GCF_040894005.1 Engystomops pustulosus | reverse complement strand
GGGCCTGGCTGGAATCACGCCGGGATCGGTGAGACCTCCTCGGCCGCGGCTCAGCCTCCAAACTCCCTTTCGCGGTTCTCTTCCCTTCAACTTCCATGGGCATGTTCCACACCGGGACCTCCGACCAAGTGTGGCCGGGGAACAGTCGCCCATGCCCGGGTAGCCTCAGCAAGTGCTCCCGCTGAGGTCAACTTGGAGGTTGGAGCTCCGACTTCCATGGGCACTGTTCCTCCCCGGGACCTGCCGCCAAGTCTGGCCGGGGGACAGTGACACATTCCCGGGTAGCTTGAGCGGCTTCTCCCGCTGAACTCTTACTTCCATGGGCATGTTCCTCATCAGGAACCAACGACCAAGTGTGGCCCAGGGACAGTGACACATTCCCGGGTAGCCTCAGCAGCTGCTCCCGCTGAGCTACTTCCATGAGCACTATTCCTCCCCGGGACCTGCCGCCAAGTCTGGCCGGGGGACAGTGACACATTCCCGGGTAGCCTCAGCAGCTGCTCCCGCTGAGCTACTTCCATGGGCACTATTCCTCCCCGGGACTTGCCGCCAAGTCTTGGCCGGGGGACAGTGACACATTGCCGGGTAGCCTGAGTGGCTGCTCCCGCTGAGCTCTTACTTCCATGGGCATGTTCCTCACCGGGACCAACTACCAAGTGTGGCCGGGTTTCGAGCTCCAAACTCGGCTTGCACTTGGTCGCTTGGGGGGTCCCCTCCGCTCCGGGAAGGGCGCCCTCCAGCGGGCAGACGAGGGTACTTCTAGTCTGCCCGAGCTCCATGGGGCCCCTCTCGCCCCTAGGCTCCCCGCCCAGGGTTCCAGGGTCCCGGATACAGCCACCCTGTCGAGTTCGGTATAGGGTACCGGGCCTGGCTGGAATCACGCCGGGATCGGTGAGACCTCCTCGGCCGCGGCTAAGCCTCCAAACTCCCTTTCGCGGTTCTCTTCCCTTCAACTTCCATGGGCATGTTCCACACCGGGACCTCCGACCAAGTGTGGCCGGGGAACAGTCACCCATGCCCGGGTAGCCTCAGCGGCTGCTCCCGCTGAGGTCAACTTGGAGGTTGGAGCTCCGACTTCCATGGGCACTGTTCCTCCCCGGGACCTGCCGCCAAGTCTGGCCGGGGGACAGTGACACATTCCCGGGTAGCCTGAGCGGCTGCTCCCGCTGAACTCTTTAGTTCCATGGGCATGTTCCTCATCAGGAATCAACGACCAAGTGTGGCCGAGGGACAGTGACACATTCCCGGGTAGCCTGAGTGGCTGCTCCCGCTGAGCTACTTCCATGAGCACTATTCCTCCCCGGGACCTGCCGCCAAGTCTGGCCGGGGGACAGTGACACATTCCCGGGTAGCCTGAGTGGCTGCTCCCGCTGAGCTACTTCCATGGGAACTATTCCTCCCCGGGACTTGCCGCCAAGTCTTGGCCGGGGGACAGTGACACATTCCCGGGTAGCCTGAGTGGCTGCTCCCGCTGAGCTCTTACTTCCATGGGCATGTTCCTCACCGGGACATACTACCAAGTGTGGCCGGGTTTCGAGCTCCAAACTCGGCTTGCACTTGGTCGCTTGGGGGGTCCCCTCCGCTCCGGGAAGGGCGCCCTCCAGCGGGCAGACGAGGGTACTTCTAGTCTGCCCGAGCTCCATGGGGCCCCTCTCGCCCCTAGGCTCCCGGCCCAGGGTTCCAGGGTCGCGGATCCAGCCACCATGCGGAGTTCGGTTTGGGTACCGGGCCTGGCAGAAATCACGCCGGGATCGGTGAGCCCTCCTCGGCCGCGGCTTCGCGCAAAAACTCCCTTTCGCGGTTCTCTTCACTTCAACTTCCATGGACACGTTCCACACTTGGACCTACGACCAAGTGTGCCCGGGGAACAGTAACCCATGCCCGGGCAGCCTCAGCAAGTGCTCCCGCTGAGGTCAATTTGGAGGTTTGAGCTCCGACTTCCATGGCCATGTTCCTCACCGGGACCTACGACCAAGCGTGGCCGGGTTTCGAGCTCCAAACTCGGCTTGCACTTTGTGGCCAAGGGGGTCCCCTCCGCTCCGGGAAGGGCGCCCTCCAGCGGGCAGACGAGGTTACTTCTAGTCTGCCCGAGCTCCATGGGGCATTATTCCTCCCCGGGACTTGCCGCCAAGTCTGGCCGGGGGACAGTGACACTTGGCCGGGTAGGCGAAGTGGCTTCTCCCGCTGACTTGCCCCTTTGGAAGTAGGAGCTCTTACTTCCATGGGCATTATACCTCTCGAAGACTTAGAGCCAAGTGAGCTCCTACTTCCATGGGCATTATTCCTCCCCGGGACTTGCCGCCAAGTCTGGCCGGGGGACAGTGACACTTGGCCGGGTAGGCGAAGTGGCTTCTCCCGCTGACTTGCCCCTTTGGAAGTAGGAGCTCCTACTTCCATGGGCATTATTCCTCCCCGGGACTTGCCGCCAAGTCTGGCCGGGGGACAGTGACACTTGGCCGGGTAGGCGAAGTGGCTTCTCCCGCTGACTTGCCCCTTTGGAAGTAGGAGCTCCTACTTCCATGGGCATTATTCCTCCCCGGGACTTGCCGCCAAGTCTGGCCGGGGGACAGTGACACTTGGCCGGGTAGGCGAAGTGGCTTCTCCCGCTGACTTGCCCCTTTGGAAGTAGGAGCTCTTACTTCCATGGGCATTATACCTCTCGAAGACTTAGAGCCAAGTGAGCTCCTACTTCCATGGGCATTATTCCTCCCCGGGACTTGCCGCCAAGTCTGGCCGGGGGACAGTGACACTTGGCCGGGTAGGCGAAGTGGCTTCTCCCGCTGACTTGCCCCTTTGGAAGTAGGAGCTCCTACTTCCATGGGCATTATTCCTCCCCGGGACTTGCCGCCAAGTCTGGCCGGGGGACAGTGACACTTGGCCGGGTAGGCGAAGTGGCTTCTCCCGCTGACTTGCCCCTTTGGAAGTAGGAGCTCCTACTTCCATGGGCATTATTCCTCCCCGGGACTTGCCGCCAAGTCTGGCCGGGGGACAGTGACACTTGGCCGGGTAGGCGAAGTGGCTTCTCCCGCTGACTTGCCCCTTTGGAAGTAGGAGCTCTTACTTCCATGGGCATTATACCTCTCGAAGACTTAGAGCCAAGTGAGCTCCTACTTCCATGGGCATTATTCCTCCCCGGGACTTGCCGCCAAGTCTGGCCGGGGGACAGTGACACTTGGCCGGGTAGGCGAAGTGGCTTCTCCCGCTGACTTGCCCCTTTGGAAGTAGGAGCTCCTACTTCCATGGGCATTATTCCTCCCCGGGACTTGCCGCCAAGTCTGGCCGGGGGACAGTGACACTTGGCCGGGTAGGCGAAGTGGCTTCTCCCGCTGACTTGCCCCTTTGGAAGTAGGAGCTCCTACTTCCATGGGCATTATTCCTCCCCGGGACTTGCCGCCAAGTCTGGCCGGGGGACAGTGACACTTGGCCGGGTAGGCGAAGTGGCTTCTCCCGCTGACTTGCCCCTTTGGAAGTAGGAGCTCCTACTTCCATGGGCATTATTCCTCCCCGGGACTTGCCGCCAAGTCTGGCCGGGGGACAGTGACACTTGGCCGGGTAGGCGAAGTGGCTTCTCCCGCTGACTTGCCCCTTTGGAAGTAGGAGCTCTTACTTCCATGGGCATTATACCTCTCGAAGACTTAGAGCCAAGTGAGCTCCTACTTCCATGGGCATTATTCCTCCCCGGGACTTGCCGCCAAGTCTGGCCGGGGGACAGTGACACTTGGCCGGGTAGGCGAAGTGGCTTCTCCCGCTGACTTGCCCCTTTGGAAGTAGGAGCTCCTACTTCCATGGGCATTATTCCTCCCCGGGACTTGCCGCCAAGTCTGGCCGGGGGACAGTGACACTTGGCCGGGTAGGCGAAGTGGCTTCTCCCGCTGACTTGCCCCTTTGGAAGTAGGAGCTCCTACTTCCATGGGCATTATTCCTCCCCGGGACTTGCCGCCAAGTCTGGCCGGGGGACAGTGACACTTGGCCGGGTAGGCGAAGTGGCTTCTCCCGCTGACTTGCCCCTTTGGAAGTAGGAGCTCTTACTTCCATGGGCATTATACCTCTCGAAGACTTAGAGCCAAGTGAGCTCCTACTTCCATGGGCATTATTCCTCCCCGGGACCTACTGCCAAGTGTGGCCGGGGAACAGTGACTCTTGGCCGGATAGAACTAGTGGCTTCTCCCGCTGACTTGCCCCTTTGGAAGTAGGAGCTCCTACTTCCATGGGCATTATTCCTCCCCGGGACCTACTGCCAAGTGTGGCCGGGGAACAGTGACTCTTGGCCGGATAGGCCAAGTGGCTTCTCCCGCTGACTTGCCCCTTTGGAAGTAGGAGCTCCTACTTCCATGGGCATTATTCCTCCCCGGGACCTACTGCCAAGTGTGGCCGGGGAACAGTGACATGTGGCCGGATAGGCCAAGTGGCTTCTCCCGCTGACTTGCCCCTTTGGAAGTAGTAGCTCCTACTTCCATGGGCATTATTCCTCCCCGGGACCTACTGCCAAGTGTGGCCGGGGAACAGTGACTCTTGGCCGGATAGGCCGAGTGGCTTCTCCCGCTGACTTGCCCCTTTGGAAGTAGGAGCTCCTACTTCCATGGGCATTATTCCTCCCCGGGACCTACGGCCAAGTGTGGCCGGGGAACAGTGACTCTTGGCCGGTTAGGCCAAGTGGCTTCTCCCGCTGACTTGCCCCTATGGAAGTAGGAGCTCTTACTTCCATGGGCAGTATACCTCTCGGGGACTTAGAGCCAAGTGTCTTCACCCTTTGGAGGTAGTAGCTCCTACTTCCATGGGCATTATTCCTCCCCGGGACATACTGCCAAGTGTGGCCGGGGAACAGTGACTCTTGGCCGGATAGGCCAAGTGGCTTCTCCCGCTGACTTGCCCCTTTGGAGGTAGTAGCTCCTACTTCCATGGGCATTATTCCTCCCCGGGACCTACAGCCAAGAGTGGCCGGGGAACAGTGACTCCTGGCCGGATAGGCCAAGTGGCTTCTCCCGCTGACTTGCCCCTTTGGAAGTAGGAGCTCCTACTTCCATGGGCATTATTCCTCCCCGGGACCTACTGCCAAGTGTGGCCGGGGAACAGTGACTCTTGGCCGGATAGGCCAAGTGGCTTCTCCCGCTGACTTGCCCCTTTGGAAGTAGGAGCTCTTACTTCCATGGGCATTATTCCTCCCCGGGACCTACTGCCAAGTGTGGCCGGGGAACAGTGACTCTTGGCCGGATAGGCCAAGTGGCTTCTCCCGCTGACTTGCCCCTTTGGAAGTAGGAGCTCTTACTTCCATGGTCATTATTCCTCCCCGGGACCTACTGCCAAGTGTAGCCGGGGAACAGTGACTCTTTGCCGGATAGGCCAAGTGGCTTCTCCCGCTGACTTGCCCCTTTGGAAGTAGGAGCTCCTACTTCCATGGGCATTATTCCTCCCCGGGACCTACTGCCAAGTGTGGCCGGGGAACAGTGACTCTTGGCCGGATAGGCCAAGTGGCTTCTCCCGCTGACTTGCCCCTTTGGAAGTAGGAGCTCTTACTTCCATGGGCATTATTCCTCCCCGGGACCTACTGCCAAGTGTGGCCGGGGAACAGTGACTCTTGGCCGGGTAGGCCAAGTGGCTTCTCCCGCTGACTTGCCCCTTTGGAAGTAGGAGCTCTTACTTCCATGGTCATTATTCCTCCCCGGGACCTACTGCCAAGTGTAGCCGGGGAAGAGTGACTCTTGGCCGGATAGGCCAAGTGGCTTCTCCCGCTGACTTGCCCCTATGGAAGTAGGAGCTCTTACTTCCATGGGCATTATTCCTCCCCGGGACCTACTGCCAAGTGTGGCCGGGGAACAGTGACTCTTGGCCGGATAGGCCAAGTGGCTTCTCCCGCTGACTTGCCCCTTTGGAAGTAGGAGCTCTTACTTCCATGGTCATTATTCCTCCCCGGGACCTACTGCCAAGTGTGGCCGGGGAACAGTGACTCTTGGCCGGATAGGCCAAGTGGCTTCTCCCGCTGACTTGCCCCTTTGGAAGTAGGAGCTCCTACTTCCATGGGCATTATTCCTCCCCGGGACCTACTGCCAAGTGTGGCCGGGGAACAGTGACTCTTGCCTGGGTAGGCCAAGTGGCTTCTCCCGCTGACTTGCCCCTTTGGAAGTAGGAGCTCCTACTTCCATGGGCATTATTCCTCCCCGGGACCTACTGCCAAGTGTGGCCGGGGAACAGTGACTCTTGGCCGGATAGAACTAGTGGCTTCTTCCGCTGACTTGCCCCTTTGGAAGTAGGAGCTCCTACTTCCATGGGCATTATTCCTCCCCGGGACCTACAGCCAAGCTTGGCCGGGGGACAGTGACATGTGGCCGGATAGGCCAAGTGGCTTCTCCCGCTGACTTGCCCCTATGGAAGTAGGAGCTCTTACTTCCATGGGCAGTATACCTCTCGAGGACTTAGAGCCAAGTGTCTTCACCCTTTGGAGGTAGTAGCTCCTACTTCCATGGGCATTATTCCTCCCCGGGACCTACTGCCAAGTGTGGCCGGGGGACAGTGACATGTGGCCGGATAGGCCAAGTGGCTTCTCCCGCTGACTTGCCCCTTTGGAAGTAGGAGCTCTTACTTCCATGGGCATTATTCCTCCCCGGGACCTACAGCCAAGAGTGGCCGGGGAACAGTGACTCCTGGCCGGATAGGCCAAGTGGCTTCTCCCGCTGACTTGCCCCTTTGGAAGTAGGAGCTCCTACTTCCATGGGCATTATTCCTCCCCGGGACCTACTGCCAAGTGTGGCCGGGGAACAGTGACTCTTGGCCGGATAGGCCAAGTGGCTTCTCCCGCTGACTTGCCCCTTTGGAAGTAGGAGCTCTTACTTCCATGGGCATTATTCCTCCCCGGGACCTACTGCCAAGTGTGGCCGGGGAACAGTGACTCTTGGCCGGATAGGCCAAGTGGCTTCTCCCGCTGACTTGCCCCTTTGGAAGTAGGAGCTCTTACTTCCATGGTCATTATTCCTCCCCGGGACCTACTGCCAAGTGTAGCCGGGGAACAGTGACTCTTTGCCGGATAGGCCAAGTGGCTTCTCCCGCTGACTTGCCCCTTTGGAAGTAGGAGCTCCTACTTCCATGGGCATTATTCCTCCCCGGGACCTACTGCCAAGTGTGGCCGGGGAACAGTGACTCTTGGCCGGATAGGCCAAGTGGCTTCTCCCGCTGACTTGCCCCTTTGGAAGTAGGAGCTCTTACTTCCATGGGCATTATTCCTCCCCGGGACCTACTGCCAAGTGTGGCCGGGGAACAGTGACTCTTGGCCGGATAGGCCAAGTGGCTTCTCCCGCTGACTTGCCCCTTTGGAAGTAGGAGCTCTTACTTCCATGGTCATTATTCCTCCCCGGGACCTACTGCCAAGTGTAGCCGGGGAAGAGTGACTCTTGGCCGGATAGGCCAAGTGGCTTCTCCCGCTGACTTGCCCCTATGGAAGTAGGAGCTCTTACTTCCATGGGCATTATTCCTCCCCGGGACCTACTGCCAAGTGTGGCCGGGGAACAGTGACTCTTGGCCGGATAGGCCAAGTGGCTTCTCCCGCTGACTTGCCCCTTTGGAAGTAGGAGCTCTTACTTCCATGGTCATTATTCCTCCCCGGGACCTACTGCCAAGTGTGGCCGGGGAATAGTGACTCTTGGCCGGATAGGCCAAGTGGCTTCTCCCGCTGACTTGCCCCTTTGGAAGTAGGAGCTCCTACTTCCATGGGCATTATTCCTCCCCGGGACCTACTGCCAAGTGTGGCCGGGGAACAGTGACTCTTGCCTGGGTAGGCCAAGTGGCTTCTCCCGCTGACTTGCCCCTTTGGAAGTAGGAGCTCCTACTTCCATGGGCATTATTCCTCCCCGGGACCTACTGCCAAGTGTGGCCGGGGAACAGTGACTCTTGGCCGGATAGAACTAGTGGCTTCTTCCGCTGACTTGCCCCTTTGGAAGTAGGAGCTCCTACTTCCATGGGCATTATTCCTCCCCGGGACCTACAGCCAAGCTTGGCCGGGGGACAGTGACATGTGGCCGGATAGGCCAAGTGGCTTCTCCCGCTGACTTGCCCCTATGGAAGTAGGAGCTCTTACTTCCATGGGCAGTATACCTCTCGAGGACTTAGAGCCAAGTGTCTTCACCCTTTGGAGGTAGTAGCTCCTACTTCCATGGGCATTATTCCTCCCCGGGACCTACTGCCAAGTGTGGCCGGGGGACAGTGACATGTGGCCGGATAGGCCAAGTGGCTTCTCCCGCTGACTTGCCCCTTTGGAAGTAGGAGCTCTTACTTCCATGGGCATTATTCCTCCCCGGGACCTACAGCCAAGTGTGGCCGGGGAACAGTGACTCTTGGACGGATAGGCCAAGTGGCTGCTCCCGCTGACTTGCCCCTTTGGAAGTAGGAGCTCCTACTTCCATGGGCATTATTCCTCCCCGGGACCTACTGCCAAGTGTGGCCGGGGAACAGTGACTCTTGGCCGGATAGGCCAAGTGGCTGCTCCCGCTGACTTGCCCCTTTGGAAGTAGGAGCTCTTACTTCCATGGGCATTATTCCTCCCCGGGACCTACTGCCAAGTGTGGCCGGGGGACAGTGACATGTGGCCGGATAGGCCAAGTGGCTTCTCCCGCTGACTTGCCCCTTTGGAAGTAGGAGCTCTTACTTCCATGGGCATTATTCCTCCCCGGGACCTACTGCCAAGTGTGGCCGGGGGACAGTGACTCTTGGCCGGATAGGCCAAGTGGCTTCTCCCGCTGACTTGCCCCTTTGGAAGTAGGAGCTCTCACTTCCATGGGCAGTATACCTCTCGGGGACTTAGAGCCAAGTGTCTTCACCCTTTGGAGGTAGGAGCTCTTACTTCCATGGGCATTATTCCTCTCCGGGACCTACAGCCAAGTGTGGCCGGGGAACAGTGACACTTGGCCGGATAGGCCAAGTGGCTGCTCCCGCTGACTTGCCCCTTTGGAAGTAGGAGCTCCTACTTCCATGGGCATTATTCCACCCCGGGACCTATTGCCAAGTGTGGCCGGGGAACAGTGACTCTTGGCCGGATAGGCCAAGTGGCTTCTCCCGCTGACTTGCCCCTTTGGAAGTAGGAGCTCCTACTTCCATGGGCATTATTCCTCCCCGGGACCTACTGCCAAGTAAGGCCGGGGAACAGTGACTCTTGGCCGGATAGAACTAGTGGCTTCTTCCGCTGACTTGCCCCTTTGGAAGTAGGAGCTCCTACTTCCATGGGCATTATTCCTCCCCGGGACCTACAGCCAAGTGTGGCCGGGGGACAGTGACATGTGGCCGGATAGGCCAAGTGGCTTCTCCCGCTGACTTGCCCCTTTGGAAGTAGGAGCTCCTACTTCCATGGGCATTATTCCTCCCCAGGACCTACTGCCAAGTGTGGCCGGGGAACAGTGACTCTTGGCCGGGTAGGCCAAGTGGCTTCTCCCGCTGACTTGCCCCTTTGGAAGTAGGAGCTCCTACTTCCATGGGCATTATTCCTCCCCGGGACCTACTGCCAAGTGTGGCCGGGGAACAGTGACTCTTGGCCGGGTAGGCCAAGTGGCTTCTCCCGCTGACTTGCCCCTTTGGAAGTAGGAGCTCTTACTCCCATGGGCAGTATACCTCTCGGGGACTTAGAGCCAAGTGTCTTCACCCTTTGGAGGTAGTAGCTCCTACTTCCATGGGCATTATTCCTCCCCGGGACCTACTGCCAAGTGTAGCCGGGGAACAGTGACTCTTGGCCGGATAGAACTAGTGGCTTCTCCCGCTGACTTGCCCCTTTGGAAGTAGGAGCTCCTACTTCCATGGGCATTATTCCTCCCCGGGACCTATTGCCAAGTGTGGCCGGGGAACAGTGTGTCTTGGCCGGATAGGCCAAGTGGCTTCTCCCGCTGACTTGCCCCTTTGGAAGTAGGAGCTCCTACTTCCATGGGCATTATTCCTCCCCGGGACCTACTGCCAAGAGTGGCCGGGGAACAGTGACTCTTGGCCGGATAGGCCAAGTGGCTTCTCCCGCTGACTTGCCCCTTTGGAAGTAGGAGCTCCTACTTCCATGGGCATTATTCCTCCCCGGGACCTACTGCCAAGTAAGGCCGGGGAACAGTGACTCTTGGCCGGATAGAACTAGTGGCTTCTTCCGCTGACTTGCCCCTTTGGAAGTAGGAGCTCCTACTTCCATGGGCATTATTCCTCCCCGGGACCTACAGCCAAGCTTGGCCGGGGGACAGTGACATGTGGCCGGATAGGCCAAGTGGCTTCTCCCGCTGACTTGCCCCTTTGGAGGTAGGAGCTCTTACTTCCATGGGCATTATTCCTCTCCGGGACCTACAGCCAAGTCTGGCCGGGGAACAGTGACATGCGGCCGGATACGGCCGAGCGGCTGCTCCCGCTGACGTCATCGCTTTGGAAGTAGGAGCTCCTACTTCCATGGGCTTGTTCCTCCCCGGGACTTGCCGCCAAGTCTGGCCGGGGGACAGTGACATGTGGCCGGATAGGCCAACTGGCTGCTCCCGCTGAGCCCCTACTTCCATGGGCTTGTTCGTCCCCGGGACTTGCCGCCAAGTCTGGCCGGGGAACAGTGACATGCTTCCGGATACGGCCGAGCGGCTGCTCCCGCTGACGTCATCACTTTGGAAGTAGGAGCTCCTACTTCCATGGGCTTGTTCCTCCCCGGGACTTGCCGCCAAGTCTGGCCGGGGGACAGTGACATGTGGCCGGATAGGCCAACTGGCTGCTCCCGCTGAGCCCCTACTTCCATGGGCTTGTTCGTCCCCGGGACTTGCCGCCAAGTCTGGCCGGGGAACAGTGACATGCCGCCGGATACGGCCGAGCGGCTGCTCCCGCTGACGTCATCACTTTGGAAGTCGGAGCTCCTACTTCCATGGGCTTGTTCCTCCCCGGGACTTGCCGCCAAGTCTGGCCGGGGGACAGTGACATGTG
>NW_027285377.1:10000-37500 GCF_040894005.1 Engystomops pustulosus | reverse complement strand
TCGCTGGCTTTCCCCACTCAGTTCAGCCAAGAAGTGGCGCTCGACTCTCACCTCCATCAGCACCTCCGAAGCTCGGACAGCTCCTGTAGGCTGCGCATAGAAGGAAAGCATTGGACGCTCAACTTCAGCACCTCGAGTGTCGGACGGCTCCACCACCACCTCTCCACACTGTTAAGCGAGAGAGACGATAGGAGCCGTCGCGACGTACCCATGCAGCGCCGCCCGCCAACGCACAGAGGAGCGGAGGGGATCGGGCGCCAGGTCCGGGGGAAGGCTGGGAGGGAAGCTACGGCGCTGCTACCCAGCTTTCAACCCTGCGGGACCGGTGCTCCGCTCCTATCGCTCCGGCGAACAGGGTCCGCTACGCTTTCAACACCAGCGCCCGGCAGAGGGCTTGGAGAAGGCTCGCGCGGATCCTCGGTTCGGATCGCCTGGCTTCGCGGGAGCGGCCTTCGGCTAGGGCCGACGACGGCCGGACCGAGCAGATTTGGACCGGGGTGCGGGGCGAGTACCTGCCTCTCTCACGAAGGGAGTGTCACCGGTAAGAAGCCTCTTCCCACGTCTGCTTGCCGACTTACGCTCGCCCCGACGAGAGGCCCAACCGAAAGAGTGGAAAGGGGCAGAGATTTCCAGGGTCGCCCCACCAGGGATGCAATACCCCAGTGCAGACAGTCGGCCCTGCCCCGAACCTACTCGGTGGTTTGAAGGTTAACCTCTTGGGGAAAAGCAGCGATTCGCCTCGCGGTGCGTGCCTCCGCGGATCTAAACCCCCTCGATCGATGTGGGGCCAGAGGACCCCTTTTCCCCGTACGAAACTGTCAGCTCACCATGGGCTCGACGTCCGTGGGTCGGGGAGTTGAGCGCTTACGCGCGGCGGGACCTTATAACCTGCAGCGGCTGAGGAGCGAAGATTTCCAGGGTGGGCCCCCGGGGATGCCATACCCCGAGCAGCCTGTCGGCCCCGCTCCTAGCACGCTGGCAAGCAATGGAGTCTTCCCCGCGGCAGCCACCGCCCTCGCCCTAGCCTCGCCGTCGGTCGATGAAGAACGTCGTTCGCCCTCCTCTGGCTCGGGATTTGGAAACGGCCTGGCCTTCGCCTACTCCGTCGGGCAACTGCCTTCCGCCAGCCCCTTCCCTCGAATCCCCTTCTTCCATTTTAGACCCGATCAGGGGATTGGTCAGCCCAGCCCTGGGGTAAGAAGAGGGGTTGGGGTCGGTTCGGCTTCGGGTGCCCCGCTCGGCCAAAGTTTCCCCTCGCTTTGGAAGCACGCGAGGTCGCGGAGGGTGTCGGGGTTATTTTTTCGGCTCCCTGGCTTCGCGGGAGCGGCCTTCGGCTAGGGCCGAGGCCGTCCGGCCCGCGCAGATTTGGACCGGGGTCCGGGGCGAGTACCTGCCTCTCTCACGAAGGGAGTGTCACCGGTAAGAAGCCTCTTCCCACGTCTGCTTGCCGACTTACGCTCGCCCCGACGAGAGGCCCAACCGAAAGAGTGGAAAGGGGCAGAGATTTCCAGGGTCGCCCCACCAGGGATGCAATACCCCAGTGCAGACTGTCGGCCCTGCCCCGAACCTACTCGGTGGTTTGAAGGTTAACCTCTTGGGGAAAAGCAGCGATTCGCCTCGCGGTGCGTGCCTCCGCGGATCTAAACCCCCTCGATCGATGTGGGGCCAGAGGACCCCTTTTCCCCGTACGAAACGGCCGGCTCACCATGGGCTCGACATCCGTGGGTCGGAGAGTTGAGCGCTTACGCGCGGCGGGACCTTATAACCTGCAGCGGCTGAGGAGCGAAGATTTCCAGGGTGGGCCCCCGGGGATGCCATACCCCGAGCAGCCAGTCGGCCCCGCTCCTAGCGCGCTGACGAGCAATGGAGTCTTCCCCGCGGCAGCCACCGCCCTCGCCTCGCCGTCGGTCGATGAAGAGCCGAGTTCGCCCTCCTCTGCTCGGGACTCGGAAACGGCCTGGCCTTCGCCTACTCCGTCGGGCAACTGCCTTCCGCCAGCCCCTTCCCTCGAATCCCCTTCTTCCATTTTAGACCCGATCAGGGGATTGGTCAGCCCAGCCCTGGGGTAGGAAGAGGGGTTGGGGTCGGTTCGGCTTCCGGTGCCCCCGCTCGGCCAAAGGTCCCCTCGCTTTGGAAGCAGAGGGTGCCGGGGTTATTTTCGGCTTGACGCCTAGTCCGGTCCCTGCCGGTTCCCGTGGAGGCCCGCGGTCAAAACCAGCTCCCCGGCTGTCGGAGCCGGAGCCCCGCAGCCCGAGCGGACGCACCGAGTCCCTCATGTAAGGGATAGCCGCCCCTACGGAACGGCCCGGACTGGGACCAGGCACCCCCAGGCGCCGAAGGGGTGGGTCGGCCGTGTTGCCGAAGCTTAGCCGGCGCTGATGACCGCAGCCCCTAACGATGCCCACAGGCGGGGGAGCCAAGGAGAGCACTAGGAAGACGTGGCGGGGTCGGACGGCTCAATTTCCAGGGTGGGACCCCGGGGGTTCAGTACCCCGGGCATCCGGTCGGTTTCGCCGGCGCGACCCCAAGCCTTCCACGGCCCCCTTCGTGGGTGCAGGGATACCGAGCAGGGTGCAGGCTTAGACGCCAATTCCCCAGAAGTTTTAGGGATAGGGTTTGTCCGGGCGCCACCGCAGCGACAACCTCGCAAGAAGCTCTCTTCCACAAAAGCACGGGCAACGTTCGTGTGCGAGTGTTGGTCTCCCATGGTCTACCGACTCCCCCGGGCGGCCCAAGCGTTACGCCCACGGCCGGGCCCTCGAGCAGGCGCACCCCTGGTGCCTCTCGTAAGGGAAGGCTACGGTCCTCAACCCCTCGTATGGCGGGGAGGGCGCATTTGAAACGCTAAAGGACGAGCCCTGTTCGGGACCTGGCGGGGATCCGCGGATTGGCGAGAGGGATGGGTCTGCCGTTGGTCAGAGGGGACGCACCCCTGGGACGCAGTTTGGCATTAGCGACCGATGGCCCATCTACGACCATGTACTCCGGGAGCGCCAAGGAGGACGCGGGTGGGCTTTGGGGGCAGACTCAATTTCCAGGGTCTGGGCGCCGGGGGTGCAATACCCTTAAGCGCTCATGTCGGTTTCGTCTGCCGCCCGCCTCTGGCCCGGCTCCTAGTGACGGGTGCTGTGAACGTGCGATCGTGCTTGCGGTTGAAGAGTTCAAAGGCTACCGCTGGGGATAACACGCCCGGGGAATTTAGAAACCCCCCCCTCCGCTACAATCTCTGCTTCTGCCGGACTCGGAGGGGAGCCGCCCCGGGGGCGACCGCTCCCTCTCCTCTTCCGCGGCGTGCCGCGCGCTTCGCCGTCAGCAGCGGAGCGAACCTTTTTCTCGGTCCGCAGCTCTTCAGGCGTAGGCGGGCAGCGCTAACAGGGTACACTGGGGACCACTCGACCGCAACCGCTCCTCCGACCGACGAGCATACCTACCGCGGATACGCCACGGTGGGTCTAAGCCTCGTCGCCGCCGCGAGGAGCAGGCGGGAGCCGTCCCTTTTCGTGCTGCGGAAATAAACCGTGGACACAGAGGTGTGTCTGCGCTCTCCGACCGGGCGGGGGGCGATTGGACTTGCCCGAGGGACACTAGGCGAGGCGCTGCCGCGGGAGCCGGAGCTCCGCGCTGGACGCTGCCGCCGCCGCCGCCGCCCCCCACCCACGGTACGGTGGAGTACGCCCGTTCCATACGCTTCGTAGCAAACCTCAGCCGAAGCAGAGAGTCCTACCGCTGTGGCAGGAGCGGGGCCGTGCGAGGACCACACTGGCACCGCGCTACACAACCTTAGGCAGAGGACGACAGCCGCTCACGGGGAGCGGGGGATTGATGCGCGACCAAGACTGAGGCTAAGGAACGCTTTACCATAAACCGGCCGGGGCCAATACCCCTGACCGAGCAAAGTGCCCTGCCCCGCCGGATCGCGCTGTGTCAGATCGATCAAAAGAGCGGAGAGCCGAGACTCTACCGCTGGGAGTTTGTGGAGAACGGCCTGGCTTGCGTCCCGTCCTCCCGCCCTCGACCTCACATGGCTAGCCTCACCCGCCGGGAGCCACCCCATTGGGGACCGTAGGGCGGAGAAGGGGTCTCCGCGTCCGGAATTTACTTGTGGAGAACGGCCTGGCTTACGTCCCGTCCTCCCGCCCTCGACCTCACATGGCTAGCCTCACCCGCCGGGCGCCACCCCATTGGGGACCGTAGGGCGGAGAAGGGGTCTCCGCGTCCGGAATTTACTTGTGGAGAACGGCCTGGCTTACGTCCCGTCCTCCCGCCCTCGACCTCACATGGCTAGCCTCACCCGCCGGGCGCCACCCCATTGGGGACCGTAGGGCGGAGAAGGGGTCTCCGCGTCCGGAATTTACTTGTGGAGAACGGCCTGGCTTACGTCCCGTCCTCCCGCCCTCGACCTCACACGGCTAGCCTCACCCGCCGGGCGCCACCCCATTGGGGACCGTAGGGCGGAGAAGGGGTCTCCGCGTCCGGAATTTACTTGTGGAGAACGGCCTGGCTTACGTCCCGTCCTCCCGCCCTCGACCTCACATGGCTAGCCTCACCCGCCGGGCGCCACCCCATTGGGGACCGTAGGGCGGAGAAGGGGTCTCCGCGTACGGAATTTCTTGTGGAGAACGGCCTGGCTTACGTCCCGTCCTCCCATGGCTAGCCTCACCCGCCGGGCGCCACCCCATTGGGGACCGTAGGGCGGAGAAGGGGTCTCCGCGTCCGGAATTTCTTGTGGAGAACGGCCTGGCTTACGTCCCGTCCTCCCGCCCTCGACCTCACATGGCTAGCCTACCCCGCCGGGCGCCGCTCCATTGGGGATACGGTACGGCAAAGCGCGACGCCGCACGATGCCAACACTTTGTGCAAAAACCTGGCAGAGTCGACCAAAACCTCGCTTCTTTGACCGGTATTTTTGATGCTTTTCTCTGCCGCCGAAGGTGCACTGAGGGTCGGATCGCCCAAAATTTTTACCGGTCGTTTTGGTCTGCGGTTCTTCCGAGAGGTGCCCGCCTGACAGTTCTTTTTCAGCAGCCTCCGAAAGGCCATCCAGCGGGCAAGCCAGGGGTTGGCAGCCGCCGGCGGTGAGCCTTCCCCGGCCGGGGCAGACGGCTCCGACCGCAAAATTTTTTCGACTTTCGCCGAGGCCAAAACCCCATGCACTTTTAAAGCCTGCCCGCAGCGCCGTCTCCTGTCAGACGTCCCTTGCCGCCTGCGGTGGTCCTCGCCCGGCAGAGAGAAGCCGGAGTCGCCCCCTCTCCGGTTCTTTTTCACCATTCCGGAGCTCTGAAATCTGCCGGACACCGAGTGACCGAGGACGCTTCCAGGAGGGCGGCAGCGAGAGGCAGAGTGCCACCGGTCGGGTCGCCGGTTCTCCCACACTTTGAAAATTTTTCGCTTGTTCTGGTGGGATGGAGAGAGAGCGTGGCTTATGCGCCCTCTGCCCCGCGGTACGCCCTCGGCTAGCCTTACGCCGGTGGTTCGCCAGGCCACCGGCACCTTGTACGGCGGGGACGGCGTGGCTTATGCGCCCGTCAACCCACCTACTCGCCCCGGCTAGCCTTTTACCCGGAGGGCGCCACGCTCCGGGTACCAGTGAGCGGCACGAACCCAGTCATACCATGCCGCTCACCTCGCGCCCTCTCCGGCCTCCGCCGCGGAGACCTCCCGCTAGGACCTGCGGGGGGCGATTTCTGCCAAAATCTACAAAGTCCCCGATGGTTAAGGACGTAGACTGTTGAGCGGGACCTACACACTCTTGTAGCCGATGGGGCTCGCCATTTCCCGCAGAAAATGGACCACCTCCCGCAGAGGAACATGAAATGCCCCTTCCCGCGGGACCCGAAGGACCGCTCTGTCCGAGCAGGCCTCCAGGACCACGGCACGCAAAAGCGACTCAGTCCCGCTGGCATTACGGATCTGACTTTGTGCAAAAACCAGGCAGAGTCGACCAAAACCTCCCTTCTTTGACCGGTGTTTTTGTTGCTTTTCTCTGCCGCCGAAGGTGCACTGAGGGTCGGATCGCCCAAAATTTTTACCGGTCGTTTTGGTCTGCGGTTCTTCCGAGAGGTGCCCGCCTGACAGTTCTTTTTCAGCAGCCTCCGAAAGGGCATCCAGCGGGCAAGCCAGGGGTTGGCAGCCGCCGGCGGTGAGCCTTCCCCGGCCGGGGCAGACAGCTCCGACCGCAAAATTTTTTCGACTTTCGCCGAGGCCAAAACCCCATGCACTTTTAAAGCCTGCCCGCAGCGCCGTCTCCTGGCAGACGTCCCTTGCCGCCTGCGGTGGTCCTCGCCCGGCAGAGAGAAGCCGGATTCGCCCTCTCACCGGTTCTTTTTCACCATTCCGGAGCTCTGAAATCTGCCGGACACCGAGTGACCGAGGACGCTTCCAGGAGGGCGGCAGCGAGAGGCAGAGTGCCACCGGTCGGGAAGCCGGTTCTCCCACACTTTGAAATTTTTTCGCTTGTGCTGGTGGGATGGAGAGAGAGCGTGGCTTATGCGCCCTCTGCCCCGCGGTACGCCCTGGCTAGCCTTGCGCCGGTGGTTCGCCAGGCCACCGGCACCTTGTACGGCGGGGACGGCGTTGCTTATGCGCCCGTCATCCCACCTACTCGCCCCGGCTAGCCTTTTACCCGGAGGGCGCCACGCTCCGGGTAACGGTGAGCGGCACGAACCCAGTCATACCATGCCGCTCACCTCGCACCTTTTCCGGCCTCCGCCGCGGAGACCTCCCGCTAGGACATGCGGGGGGCGATCTTGACCAAAATCTACAAAGTCCCCGATGGTTAAGGACGTAGACTGTTGAGCGGGACCTACACACTCTTGCAGCCGAAGGGGCTCGCCATTTCCCGCAGAAAATGGACCACCTCCCGCAGAGGAACATGAAATGCCCCTTCCCGCGGGACCCGATGGACCACTCTGTCCGAGCAGGCTTCCAAGACCACGGCACGCAAGAGCGACTCAGTCCCGCTGTCATTACGGATCTGACTTAGTGCAAAAACCTGGCAGAGTCGACCAAAACTCCCCTTCTCTGACCGGTATTTTTGTTGCTTTTCTCTGCCGCCGAAGGTGCACTGAGGGTCGGATCGCCCAAAATTTTTACCGGTCGTTTTGGTCTGCGGTTCTTCCGAGAGGTGCCCGCCTGACAGTTCTTTTTCAGCAGCCTCCGAAAGGCCATCCAGCGGGCAAGCCAGGGGTTGGCAGCCGCCGGCGGTGAGCCTTCCCCGGCCAGGGCAGACAGCTCCGACCGCATAATTTTTTCGACTTTCGCCGAGGCCAAAACCCCATGCACTTTTAAAGCCTGCCCGCAGCGCCGTCTCCTGTCAGACGTCCCCGCCGCCTGCGGTGGTCCTCGCCCGGCAGAGAGAAGCCGGAGTCGCCCTCTCTCCGGTTCTTTTTCACCATTCCGGAGCTCTTAAATCTGCCGTACTCCGAGTGACCGAGGACGCTTCCAGGAGGGCGGCAGCGAGAGGCAGAGTGCCACCGGTCGGGAAGCCGGTTCTCCCACACTTTGAAAATTTTTCGCTTGTGCTGGTGGGATGGAGAGAGAGCGTGGCTTATGCGCCCTCTGCCCCGCGGTACGCCCTTGGCTAGCCTTACGCCGGTGGTTCGCCAGGCCACCGGCACCTTGTACGGCGGGGACGGCGTGGCTTATGCGCCCGTCAACCCACCTACTCGCCCCGGCTAGCCTTTTACCCGGAGGGCGCCACGCTCCGGGTAGCAGTGAGCGGCACGAGCCCAGTCATACCATGCCGCTCACCTCGCACCTTTTCCGGCCTCCGCCGCGGAGACCTCCCGCTAGGACATGCGGGGGGCGATCTTGACCAAAATCTACAAAGTCCCCGATGGTTAAGGACGTAGACTGTTGAGCGGGACCTACACACTCTTGCAGCCGAAGGGGCTCGCCATTTCCCGCAGAAAATGGACCACCTCCCGCAGAGGAACATGAAATGCCCCTTCCCGCGGGACCCGAAGGACCACTCTGTCCGAGCAGGCCTCCAGGACCACGGCACGCAAGAGCGACTCAGTCCCGCTGGCATTACGGATCTGACTTAGTGCAAAAACCTGGCAGAGTCGACCAAAACTCCCCTTCTCTGACCGGTATTTTTGTTGCTTTTCTCTGCCGCCGAAGGTGCACTACGGGTCGGATCGCCCAAAATTTTTACCGGTCGTTTTGGTCTGCGGTTCTTCCGAGAGGTGCCCGCCTGACAGTTCTTTTTCAGCAGCCTCCGAAAGGCCATCCAGCGGGCAAGCCAGGGGTTGGCAGCCGCCGGCGGTGAGCCTTCCCCGGCCGGGGCAGACAGCTCCGACCGCATAATTTTTTCGACTTTCGCCGAGGCCAAAAGCCCAGGCACTTAGAAAGCCTGCCGCGGCGCCGCCTCCTGTCAGAGGTCCCCGCCGCCTGCGGTGGTCCTCGCCCGGCAGGGAGAAGCCGGAGTCGCCCTCTCTCCGGTTCTTTTTCACCATTCCGGAGCTCTTAAATCTGCCGTACTCCGAGTGACCGAGGACGCTTCCAGGAGGGCGGCAGCGAGAGGCAGAGTGCCACCGGTCGGGAAGCCGGTTCTCCCACACTTTGAAAATTTTTCGCTTGTGCTGGTGGGATGGAGAGAGAGCGTGGCTTATGCGCCCTCTGCCCCGCGGTACGCCCTTGGCTAGCCTTACGCCGGTGGTTCGCCAGGCCACCGGCACCTTGTACGGCGGGGACGGCGTTGCTTATGCGCCCGTCATCCCACCTACTCGCCCCGGCTAGCCTTGTACCCGGAGGGCGCCACGCTCCGGGTAGCAGTGAGCGGCACGAGCCCAGTCATACCATGCCGCTCACCTCGCACCTTTTCCGGCCTCCGCCGCGGAGACCTCACGCTCTGTTCTGCGGAGAGCGATTTTGGGCAAAATCTACAAAGTCCCCGATGGTTAAGGACGTAGACTGTTGAGCGGGACCTACACACTCTTGTAGCCGATGGGGCTCGCCATTTCCCGCAGAAAATGGACCACCTCCCGCAGAGGAACATGAAATGCCCCTTCCCGCGGGACCCGAAGGACCACTCTGTCCGAGCAGGCTTCCAGGACCACGGCACGCAAGAGCGACTCAGTCCCGCTGGCATTACGGATCTGACTTAGTGCAAAAACCTGGCAGAGTCGACCAAAACTCCCCTTCTCTGACCGGTATTTTTGTTGCTTTTCTCTGCCGCCGAAGGTGCACTACGGGTCGGATCGCCCAAAATTTTTACCGGTCGTTTTGGTCTGCGGTTCTTCCGAGAGGTGCCCGCCTGACAGTTCTTTTTCAGAAGCCTCCGAAAGGGCATCCAGCGGGCAAGCCAGGGGTTGGCAGCCGCCGGCGGTGAGCCTTCCCCGGCCGGGGCAGACAGCTCCGACCGCATAATTTTTTCGACTTTTGCCGAGGCCAAAACCCCATGCACTTTTAAAGCCTGCCCGCAGCGCCGTCTCCTGTCAGACGTCCCCGCCGCCTGCGGTGGTCCTCGCCCGGCAGAGAGAAGCCGGAGTCGCCCTCTCTCCGGTTCTTTTTCACCATTCCGGAGCTCTTAAATCTGCCGTACTCCGAGTGACCGAGGACGCTTCCAGGAGGGCGGCAGCGAGAGGCAGAGTGCCACCGGTCGGGAAGCCGGTTCTCCCACACTTTGAAAATAATTCGCTTGTGCTGGTGGGATGGAGAGAGAGCGTGGCTTATGCGCCCTCTGCCCCGCGGTCCGCCCTGGCTAGCCTTACGCCGGTGGTTCGCCAGGCCACCGGCACCTTGTACGGCGGGGACGGCGTGGCTTATGCGCCCGTCAACCCACCTACTCGCCCCGGCTAGCCTTTTACCCGGAGGGCGCCACGCTCCGGGTAGCAGTGAGCGGCACGAGCCCAGTCATACCATGCCGCTCACCTCGCACCTTTTCCGGCCTCCGCCGCGGAGACCTCACGCTCTGTTCTGCGGAGAGCGATTTTGGGCAAAATCTACAAAGTCCCCGATGGTTAAGGACGTAGACTGTTGAGCGGGACCTACACACTCTTGTAGCCGAAGGGGCTCGCCATTTCCCGCAGAAAATGGATCACCTCCCGCAGAGGAACATGAAATGCCCCTTCCCGCGGGACCCGAAGGACCGCTCTGTCCGAGCAGGCCTCCAGGACCACGGCACGCAAAAGCGACTCAGTCCCGCTGGCATTACGGATCTGACTTAGTGCAAAAACCTGGCAGAGTCGACCAAAACTCCCCTTCTCTGACCGGTATTTTTGTTGCTTTTCTCTGCCGCCGAAGGTGCACTACGGGTCGGATCGCCCAAAATTTTTACCGGTCGTTTTGGTCTGCGGTTCTTCCGAGAGGTGCCCGCCTGACAGTTCTTTTTCAGCAGCCTCCGAAAGGGCATCCAGCGGGCAAGCCAGGGGTTGGCAGCCGCCGGCGGTGAGCCTTCCCCGGCCGGGGCAGACAGCTCCGACCGCATAATTTTTTCGAACTTCTCCGAGGTCAAAATCCCAGGCACTCCGACGGAAGGTCCGCCGCGCGTCTCCCGTCTGACGTCCCCGCCGCTCGCGGTGGTCCTCGCCCGGCAGGGAGCTGCCGGATTCGCCCTCTTACCGGTTCTTTTTCACCTTTCCGGAGCTCTGATATCTGCCGCACACACAGTGACCGAGGACGCTTCCAGGAGGGCGGCAGCGAGAGGCAGAGTGCCACCGGGCGGGTCCTCGGTTCTCCCACACTTAGAAAATTTTTGCGCTTGTGCTGGTGCGAGGACGTAGGTCTTTCGACCGGGGCAAGCCTGGAGGGCGGTAGCCGGGATTGGCGCCCTATTCCCGGCTAGCTCTCGGAGGCTTCACCCGGTTGGAGGTTGGAGCTCCGACTTCCATGGGCATGTTCCTCACCGGGACCTACGACCAAGTGTGGCCGAGGGACAGTGACACATTCCCGGGTAGCCTGAGTGGCTGCTCCCGCTGAGCTACTTCCATGGGCACTATTCCTCCCCGGGACTTGCCGCCAAGTCTTGGCCGGGGGACAGTGACACATTCCCGGGTAGCCTGAGTGGCTGCTCCCGCTGAGCTCTTACTTCCATGGGCATGTTCCTCACCGGGACCAACTACCAAGTGTGGCCGGGTTTCGAGCTCCAAACTCGGCTTGCACTTGGTCGCTTGGGGGGTCCCCTCCGCTCCGGGAAGGGCGCCCTCCAGCGGGCAGACGAGGGTACTTCTAGTCTGCCCGAGCTCCATGGGGCCCCTCTCGCCCCTAGGCTCCCCGCCCAGGGTTCCAGGGTCCCGGATAAAGCCACCCTGCCGAGTTCGGTATAGGGTACCGGGCCTGGCTGGAATCACGCCGGGATCGGTGAGACCTCCTCGGCCGCGGCTCAGCCTCCAAACTCCCTTTCGCGGTTCTCTTCCCTTCAACTTCCATGGGCATGTTCCACACCGGGACCTCCGACCAAGTGTGGCCGGGGAACAGTCACCCATGCCCGGGTAGCCTCAGCGGCTGCTCCCGCTGAGGTCAACTTGGAGGTTGGAGCTCCGACTTCCATGGGCACTATTCCTCCCCGGGACCTGCCGCCAAGTCTGGCCGGGGGACAGTGACACATTCCCGGGTAGCCCTGAGCGGCTGCTCCCGCTGAACTCTTACTTCCATGGGCATGTTCCTCATCAGGAACCAACGACCAAGTGTGGCCCAGGGACAGTGACACATTCCCGGGTAGCCTGAGTGGCTGCTCCCGCTGAGCTACTTCCATGAGCACTATTCCTCCCCGGGACCTGCCGCCAAGTCTGGCCGGGGGACAGTGACACATTCCCGGGTAGCCTGAGCGGCTGCTCCCGCTGAGCTACTTCCATGGGCACTATTCCTCCCCGGGACTTGCCGCCAAGTCTTGGCCGGGGGACAGTGACACATTCCCGGGTAGCCTGAGTGGCTGCTCCCGCTGAGCTCTTACTTCCATGGGCATGTTCCTCACCGGGACATACTACCAAGTGTGGCCGGGTTTCGAGCTCCAAACTCGGCTTGCACTTGGTCGCTTGGGGGTCCCCTCCGCTCCGGGAAGGGCGCCCTCCAGCGGGCAGACGAGGGTACTTCTAGTCTGCCCGAGCTCCATGGGGCCCCTCTCGCCCCTAGGCTCCCCGCCCAGGGTTCCAGGGTCCCGGATACAGCCACCCTGCCGAGTTCGGTATAGGGTACCGGGCCTGGCTGGAATCACGCCGGGATCGGTGAGACCTCCTCGGCCGCGGCTCAGCCTCCAAACTCCCTTTCGCGGTTCTCTTCCCTTCAACTTCCATGGGCATGTTCCACACCGGGACCTCCGACCAAGTGTGGCCGGGGAACAGTCGCCCATGCCCGGGTAGCCTCAGCAAGTGCTCCCGCTGAGGTCAACTTGGAGGTTGGAGCTCCGACTTCCATGGGCACTATTCCTCCCCGGGACCTGCCGCCAAGTCTGGCCGGGGGACAGTGACACATTCCCGGGTAGCCTGAGCGGCTTCTCCCGCTGAACTCTTACTTCCATGGGCATGTTCCTCATTAGGAACCAACGACCAAGTGTGGCCCAGGGACAGTGACACATTCCCGGGTATCTTCAGCAGCTGCTCCCGCTGAGCTACTTCCATGAGCACTATTCCTCCCCGGGACCTGCCGCCAAGTCTGGCCGGGGGACAGTGACACATTCCCGGGTAGCCTGAGCGGCTGCTCCCGCTGAGCTACTTCCATGGGCACTATTCCTCCCCGGGACTTGCCGCCAAGTCTTGGCCGGGGGACAGTGACACATTGCCGGGTAGCCTGAGTGGCTGCTCCCGCTGAGCTCTTACTTCCATGGGCATGTTCCTCACCGGGACATACTACCAAGTGTGGCCGGGTTTCGAGCTCCAAACTCGGCTTGCACTTGGTCGCTTGGGGGTCCCCTCCGCTCCGGGAAGGGCGCCCTCCAGCGGGCAGACGAGGGTACTTCTAGTCTGCCCGAGCTCCATGGGGCCCCTCTCGCCCCTAGGCTCCCCGCCCAGGGTTCCAGGGTCCCGGATACAGCCACCCTGCCGAGTTCGGTATAGGGTACCGGGCCTGGCTGGAATCACGCCGGGATCGGTGAGACCTCCTCGGCCGCGGCTCAGCCTCCAAACTCCCTTTCGCGGTTCTCTTCCTTTCAACTTCCATGGGCATGTTCCACACCGGGACCTCCGACCAAGTGTGGCCGGGGAACAGTCGCCCATGCCCGGGTAGCCTCAGCAAGTGCTCCCGCTGAGGTCAACTTGGAGGTTGGAGCTCCGACTTCCATGGGCACTGTTCCTCCCCGGGACCTGCCGCCAAGTCTGGCCGGGGGACAGTGACACATTCCCGGGTAGCTTGAGCGGCTTCTCCCGCTGAACTCTTACTTCCATGGGCATGTTCCTCATCAGGAACCAACGACCAAGTGTTGCCCAGGGACAGTGACACATTCCCGGGTAGCCTCAGCAGCTGCTCCCGCTGAGCTACTTCCATGAGCACTATTCCTCCCCGGGACCTGCCGCCAAGTCTGGCCGGGGGACAGTGACACATTCCCGGGTAGCCTCAGCAGCTGCTCCCGCTGAGCTACTTCCATGGGCACTATTCCTCCCCGGGACTTGCCGCCAAGTCTTGGCCGGGGGACAGTGACACATTGCCGGGTAGCCTGAGTGGCTGCTCCCGCTGAGCTCTTACTTCCATGGGCATGTTCCTCACCGGGACCAACTACCAAGTGTGGCCGGGTTTCGAGCTCCAAACTCGGCTTGCACTTGGTCGCTTGGGGGGTCCCCTCCGCTCCGGGAAGGGCGCCCTCCAGCGGGCAGACGAGGGTACTTCTAGTCTGCCCGAGCTCCATGGGGCCCCTCTCGCCCCTAGGCTCCCCGCCCAGGGTTCCAGGGTCCCGGATACAGCCACCCTGCCGAGTTCGGTATAGGGTACCGGGCCTGGCTGGAATCACGCCGGGATCGGTGAGACCTCCTCGGCCGCGGCTCAGCCTCCAAACTCCCTTTCGCGGTTCTCTTCCCTTCAACTTCCATGGGCATGTTCCACACCGGGACCTCCGACCAAGTGTGGCCGGGGAACAGTCGCCCATGCCCGGGTAGCCTCAGCAAGTGCTCCCGCTGAGGTCAACTTGGAGGTTGGAGCTCCGACTTCCATGGGCACTGTTCCTCCCCGGGACCTGCCGCCAAGTCTGGCCGGGGGACAGTGACACATTCCCGGGTAGCTTGAGCGGCTTCTCCCGCTGAACTCTTACTTCCATGGGCATGTTCCTCATCAGGAACCAACGACCAAGTGTTGCCCAGGGACAGTGACACATTCCCGGGTAGCCTCAGCAGCTGCTCCCGCTGAGCTACTTCCATGAGCACTATTCCTCCCCGGGACCTGCCGCCAAGTCTGGCCGGGGGACAGTGACACATTCCCGGGTAGCCTCAGCAGCTGCTCCCGCTGAGCTACTTCCATGGGCACTATTCCTCCCCGGGACTTGCCGCCAAGTCTTGGCCGGGGGACAGTGACACATTGCCGGGTAGCCTGAGTGGCTGCTCCCGCTGAGCTCTTACTTCCATGGGCATGTTCCTCACCGGGACCAACTACCAAGTGTGGCCGGGTTTCGAGCTCCAAACTCGGCTTGCACTTGGTCGCTTGGGGGGTCCCCTCCGCTCCGGGAAGGGCGCCCTCCAGCGGGCAGACGAGGGTACTTCTAGTCTGCCCGAGCTCCATGGGGCCCCTCTCGCCCCTAGGCTCCCCGCCCAGGGTTCCAGGGTCCCGGATACAGCCACCCTGTCGAGTTCGGTATAGGGTACCGGGCCTGGCTGGAATCACGCCGGGATCGGTGAGACCTCCTCGGCCGCGGCTCAGCCTCCAAACTCCCTTTCGCGGTTCTCTTCCCTTCAACTTCCATGGGCATGTTCCACACCGGGACCTCCGACCAAGTGTGGCCGGGGAACAGTCACCCATGCCCGGGTAGCCTCAGCGGCTGCTCCCGCTGAGGTCAACTTGGAGGCTGGAGCTCCGACTTCCATGGGCACTATTCCTCCCCGGGACCTGCCGCCAAGTCTGGCCGGGGGACAGTGACACATTCCCGTGTAGCCCTGAGCGGCTGCTCCCGCTGAACTCTTACTTCCATGGGCATGTTCCTCATCAGGAACCAACGACCAAGTGTGGCCCAGGGACAGTGACACATTCCCGGGTAGCCTCAGCAGCTGCTCCCGCTGAGCTACTTCCATGAGCACTATTCCTCCCCGGGACCTGCCGCCAAGTCTTGCCGGGGGACAGTGACACATTCCCGGGTAGCCTGAGTGGCTGCTCCCGCTGAGCTACTTCCATGGGCACTATTCCTCCCCGGGACTTGCCGCCAAGTCTTGGCCGGGGGACAGTGACACATTCCCGGGTAGCCTGAGTGGCTGCTCCCGCTGAGCTCTTACTTCCATGGGCATGTTCCTCACCGGGACCAACTACCAAGTGTGGCCGGGTTTCGAGCTCCAAACTCGGCTTGCACTTGGTCGCTTGGGGGGTCCCCTCCGCTCCGGGAAGGGCGCCCTCCAGCGGGCAGACGAGGGTACTTCTAGTCTGCCCGAGCTCCATGGGGCCCCTCTCGCCCCTAGGCTCCCCGCCCAGGGTTCCAGGGTCCCGGATAAAGCCACCCTGCCGAGTTCGGTATAGGGTACCGGGCCTGGCTGGAATCACGCCGGGATCGGTGAGACCTCCTCGGCCGCGGCTCAGCCTCCAAACTCCCTTTCGCGGTTCTCTTCCCTTCAACTTCCATGGGCATGTTCCACACCGGGACCTCCGACCAAGTGTGGCCGGGGAACAGTCACCCATGCCCGGGTAGCCTCAGCGGCTGCTCCCGCTGAGGTCAACTTGGAGGTTGGAGCTCCGACTTCCATGGGCACTATTCCTCCCCGGGACCTGCCGCCAAGTCTGGCCGGGGGACAGTGACACATTCCCGGGTAGCCCTGAGCGGCTGCTCCCGCTGAACTCTTACTTCCATGGGCATGTTCCTCATCAGGAACCAACGACCAAGTGTGGCCCAGGGACAGTGACACATTCCCGGGTATCTTCAGCAGCTGCTCCCGCTGAGCTACTTCCATGAGCACTATTCCTCCCCGGGACCTGCCGCCAAGTCTGGCCGGGGGACAGTGACACATTCCCGGGTAGCCTGAGCGGCTGCTCCCGCTGAGCTACTTCCATGGGCACTATTCCTCCCCGGGACTTGCCGCCAAGTCTTGGCCGGGGGACAGTGACACATTGCCGGGTAGCCTGAGCTGCTGCTCCCGCTGAGCTCTTACTTCCATGGGCATGTTCCTCACCGGGACATACTACCAAGTGTGGCCGGGTTTCGAGCTCCAAACTCGGCTTGCACTTGGTCGCTTGGGGGTCCCCTCCGCTCCGGGAAGGGCGCCCTCCAGCGGGCAGACGAGGGTACTTCTAGTCTGCCCGAGCTCCATGGGGCCCCTCTCGCCCCTAGGCTCCCCGCCCAGGGTTCCAGGGTCCCGGATACAGCCACCCTGCCGAGTTCGGTATAGGGTACCGGGCCTGGCTGGAATCACGCCGGGATCGGTGAGACCTCCTCGGCCGCGGCTCAGCCTCCAAACTCCCTTTCGCGGTTCTCTTCCCTTCAACTTCCATGGGCATGTTCCACACCGGGACCTCCGACCAAGTGTGGCCGGGGAACAGTCGCCCATGCCCGGGTAGCCTCAGCAAGTGCTCCCGCTGAGGTCAACTTGGAGGTTGGAGCTCCGACTTCCATGGGCACTATTCCTCCCCGGGACCTGCCGCCAAGTCTGGCCGGGGGACAGTGACACATTCCCGGGTAGCCTGAGCGGCTTCTCCCGCTGAACTCTTACTTCCATGGGCATGTTCCTCATCAGGAACCAACGACCAAGTGTGGCCCAGGGACAGTGACACATTCCCGGGTATCTTCAGCAGCTGCTCCCGCTGAGCTACTTCCATGAGCACTATTCCTCCCCGGGACCTGCCGCCAAGTCTGGCCGGGGGACAGTGACACATTCCCGGGTAGCCTGAGCGGCTGCTCCCGCTGAGCTACTTCCATGGGCACTATTCCTCCCCGGGACTTGCCGCCAAGTCTTGGCCGGGGGACAGTGACACATTGCCGGGTAGCCTGAGTGGCTGCTCCCGCTGAGCTCTTACTTCCATGGGCATGTTCCTCACCGGGACATACTACCAAGTGTGGCCGGGTTTCGAGCTCCAAACTCGGCTTGCACTTGGTCGCTTGGGGGGTCCCCTCCGCTCCGGGAAGGGCGCCCTCCAGCGGGCAGACGAGGGTACTTCTAGTCTGCCCGAGCTCCATGGGGCCCCTCTCGCCCCTAGGCTCCCCGCCCAGGGTTCCAGGGTCCCGGATACAGCCACCCTGTCGAGTTCGGTATAGGGTACCGGGCCTGGCTGGAATCACGCCGGGATCGGTGAGACCTCCTCGGCCGCGGCTCAGCCTCCAAACTCCCTTTCGCGGTTCTCTTCCCTTCAACTTCCATGGGCATGTTCCACACCGGGACCTCCGACCAAGTGTGGCCGGGGAACAGTCGCCCATGCCCGGGTAGCCTCAGCAAGTGCTCCCGCTGAGGTCAACTTGGAGGTTGGAGCTCCGACTTCCATGGGCACTGTTCCTCCCCGGGACCTGCCGCCAAGTCTGGCCGGGGGACAGTGACACATTCCCGGGTAGCTTGAGCGGCTTCTCCCGCTGAACTCTTACTTCCATGGGCATGTTCCTCATCAGGAACCAACGACCAAGTGTGGCCCAGGGACAGTGACACATTCCCGGGTAGCCTCAGCAGCTGCTCCCGCTGAGCTACTTCCATGAGCACTATTCCTCCCCGGGACCTGCCGCCAAGTCTGGCCGGGGGACAGTGACACATTCCCGGGTAGCCTCAGCAGCTGCTCCCGCTGAGCTACTTCCATGGGCACTATTCCTCCCCGGGACTTGCCGCCAAGTCTTGGCCGGGGGACAGTGACACATTGCCGGGTAGCCTGAGTGGCTGCTCCCGCTGAGCTCTTACTTCCATGGGCATGTTCCTCACCGGGACCAACTACCAAGTGTGGCCGGGTTTCGAGCTCCAAACTCGGCTTGCACTTGGTCGCTTGGGGGGTCCCCTCCGCTCCGGGAAGGGCGCCCTCCAGCGGGCAGACGAGGGTACTTCTAGTCTGCCCGAGCTCCATGGGGCCCCTCTCGCCCCTAGGCTCCCCGCCCAGGGTTCCAGGGTCCCGGATACAGCCACCCTGTCGAGTTCGGTATAGGGTACCGGGCCTGGCTGGAATCACGCCGGGATCGGTGAGACCTCCTCGGCCGCGGCTAAGCCTCCAAACTCCCTTTCGCGGTTCTCTTCCCTTCAACTTCCATGGGCATGTTCCACACCGGGACCTCCGACCAAGTGTGGCCGGGGAACAGTCACCCATGCCCGGGTAGCCTCAGCGGCTGCTCCCGCTGAGGTCAACTTGGAGGTTGGAGCTCCGACTTCCATGGGCACTGTTCCTCCCCGGGACCTGCCGCCAAGTCTGGCCGGGGGACAGTGACACATTCCCGGGTAGCCTGAGCGGCTGCTCCCGCTGAACTCTTTAGTTCCATGGGCATGTTCCTCATCAGGAATCAACGACCAAGTGTGGCCGAGGGACAGTGACACATTCCCGGGTAGCCTGAGTGGCTGCTCCCGCTGAGCTACTTCCATGAGCACTATTCCTCCCCGGGACCTGCCGCCAAGTCTGGCCGGGGGACAGTGACACATTCCCGGGTAGCCTGAGTGGCTGCTCCCGCTGAGCTACTTCCATGGGAACTATTCCTCCCCGGGACTTGCCGCCAAGTCTTGGCCGGGGGACAGTGACACATTCCCGGGTAGCCTGAGTGGCTGCTCCCGCTGAGCTCTTACTTCCATGGGCATGTTCCTCACCGGGACATACTACCAAGTGTGGCCGGGTTTCGAGCTCCAAACTCGGCTTGCACTTGGTCGCTTGGGGGGTCCCCTCCGCTCCGGGAAGGGCGCCCTCCAGCGGGCAGACGAGGGTACTTCTAGTCTGCCCGAGCTCCATGGGGCCCCTCTCGCCCCTAGGCTCCCGGCCCAGGGTTCCAGGGTCGCGGATCCAGCCACCATGCGGAGTTCGGTTTGGGTACCGGGCCTGGCAGAAATCACGCCGGGATCGGTGAGCCCTCCTCGGCCGCGGCTTCGCGCAAAAACTCCCTTTCGCGGTTCTCTTCACTTCAACTTCCATGGACACGTTCCACACTTGGACCTACGACCAAGTGTGCCCGGGGAACAGTAACCCATGCCCGGGCAGCCTCAGCAAGTGCTCCCGCTGAGGTCAATTTGGAGGTTTGAGCTCCGACTTCCATGGCCATGTTCCTCACCGGGACCTACGACCAAGCGTGGCCGGGTTTCGAGCTCCAAACTCGGCTTGCACTTTGTGGCCAAGGGGGTCCCCTCCGCTCCGGGAAGGGCGCCCTCCAGCGGGCAGACGAGGTTACTTCTAGTCTGCCCGAGCTCCATGGGGCATTATTCCTCCCCGGGACTTGCCGCCAAGTCTGGCCGGGGGACAGTGACACTTGGCCGGGTAGGCGAAGTGGCTTCTCCCGCTGACTTGCCCCTTTGGAAGTAGGAGCTCTTACTTCCATGGGCATTATACCTCTCGAAGACTTAGAGCCAAGTGAGCTCCTACTTCCATGGGCATTATTCCTCCCCGGGACTTGCCGCCAAGTCTGGCCGGGGGACAGTGACACTTGGCCGGGTAGGCGAAGTGGCTTCTCCCGCTGACTTGCCCCTTTGGAAGTAGGAGCTCCTACTTCCATGGGCATTATTCCTCCCCGGGACTTGCCGCCAAGTCTGGCCGGGGGACAGTGACACTTGGCCGGGTAGGCGAAGTGGCTTCTCCCGCTGACTTGCCCCTTTGGAAGTAGGAGCTCCTACTTCCATGGGCATTATTCCTCCCCGGGACTTGCCGCCAAGTCTGGCCGGGGGACAGTGACACTTGGCCGGGTAGGCGAAGTGGCTTCTCCCGCTGACTTGCCCCTTTGGAAGTAGGAGCTCTTACTTCCATGGGCATTATACCTCTCGAAGACTTAGAGCCAAGTGAGCTCCTACTTCCATGGGCATTATTCCTCCCCGGGACTTGCCGCCAAGTCTGGCCGGGGGACAGTGACACTTGGCCGGGTAGGCGAAGTGGCTTCTCCCGCTGACTTGCCCCTTTGGAAGTAGGAGCTCCTACTTCCATGGGCATTATTCCTCCCCGGGACTTGCCGCCAAGTCTGGCCGGGGGACAGTGACACTTGGCCGGGTAGGCGAAGTGGCTTCTCCCGCTGACTTGCCCCTTTGGAAGTAGGAGCTCCTACTTCCATGGGCATTATTCCTCCCCGGGACTTGCCGCCAAGTCTGGCCGGGGGACAGTGACACTTGGCCGGGTAGGCGAAGTGGCTTCTCCCGCTGACTTGCCCCTTTGGAAGTAGGAGCTCTTACTTCCATGGGCATTATACCTCTCGAAGACTTAGAGCCAAGTGAGCTCCTACTTCCATGGGCATTATTCCTCCCCGGGACTTGCCGCCAAGTCTGGCCGGGGGACAGTGACACTTGGCCGGGTAGGCGAAGTGGCTTCTCCCGCTGACTTGCCCCTTTGGAAGTAGGAGCTCCTACTTCCATGGGCATTATTCCTCCCCGGGACTTGCCGCCAAGTCTGGCCGGGGGACAGTGACACTTGGCCGGGTAGGCGAAGTGGCTTCTCCCGCTGACTTGCCCCTTTGGAAGTAGGAGCTCCTACTTCCATGGGCATTATTCCTCCCCGGGACTTGCCGCCAAGTCTGGCCGGGGGACAGTGACACTTGGCCGGGTAGGCGAAGTGGCTTCTCCCGCTGACTTGCCCCTTTGGAAGTAGGAGCTCCTACTTCCATGGGCATTATTCCTCCCCGGGACTTGCCGCCAAGTCTGGCCGGGGGACAGTGACACTTGGCCGGGTAGGCGAAGTGGCTTCTCCCGCTGACTTGCCCCTTTGGAAGTAGGAGCTCTTACTTCCATGGGCATTATACCTCTCGAAGACTTAGAGCCAAGTGAGCTCCTACTTCCATGGGCATTATTCCTCCCCGGGACTTGCCGCCAAGTCTGGCCGGGGGACAGTGACACTTGGCCGGGTAGGCGAAGTGGCTTCTCCCGCTGACTTGCCCCTTTGGAAGTAGGAGCTCCTACTTCCATGGGCATTATTCCTCCCCGGGACTTGCCGCCAAGTCTGGCCGGGGGACAGTGACACTTGGCCGGGTAGGCGAAGTGGCTTCTCCCGCTGACTTGCCCCTTTGGAAGTAGGAGCTCCTACTTCCATGGGCATTATTCCTCCCCGGGACTTGCCGCCAAGTCTGGCCGGGGGACAGTGACACTTGGCCGGGTAGGCGAAGTGGCTTCTCCCGCTGACTTGCCCCTTTGGAAGTAGGAGCTCTTACTTCCATGGGCATTATACCTCTCGAAGACTTAGAGCCAAGTGAGCTCCTACTTCCATGGGCATTATTCCTCCCCGGGACCTACTGCCAAGTGTGGCCGGGGAACAGTGACTCTTGGCCGGATAGAACTAGTGGCTTCTCCCGCTGACTTGCCCCTTTGGAAGTAGGAGCTCCTACTTCCATGGGCATTATTCCTCCCCGGGACCTACTGCCAAGTGTGGCCGGGGAACAGTGACTCTTGGCCGGATAGGCCAAGTGGCTTCTCCCGCTGACTTGCCCCTTTGGAAGTAGGAGCTCCTACTTCCATGGGCATTATTCCTCCCCGGGACCTACTGCCAAGTGTGGCCGGGGAACAGTGACATGTGGCCGGATAGGCCAAGTGGCTTCTCCCGCTGACTTGCCCCTTTGGAAGTAGTAGCTCCTACTTCCATGGGCATTATTCCTCCCCGGGACCTACTGCCAAGTGTGGCCGGGGAACAGTGACTCTTGGCCGGATAGGCCGAGTGGCTTCTCCCGCTGACTTGCCCCTTTGGAAGTAGGAGCTCCTACTTCCATGGGCATTATTCCTCCCCGGGACCTACGGCCAAGTGTGGCCGGGGAACAGTGACTCTTGGCCGGTTAGGCCAAGTGGCTTCTCCCGCTGACTTGCCCCTATGGAAGTAGGAGCTCTTACTTCCATGGGCAGTATACCTCTCGGGGACTTAGAGCCAAGTGTCTTCACCCTTTGGAGGTAGTAGCTCCTACTTCCATGGGCATTATTCCTCCCCGGGACATACTGCCAAGTGTGGCCGGGGAACAGTGACTCTTGGCCGGATAGGCCAAGTGGCTTCTCCCGCTGACTTGCCCCTTTGGAGGTAGTAGCTCCTACTTCCATGGGCATTATTCCTCCCCGGGACCTACAGCCAAGAGTGGCCGGGGAACAGTGACTCCTGGCCGGATAGGCCAAGTGGCTTCTCCCGCTGACTTGCCCCTTTGGAAGTAGGAGCTCCTACTTCCATGGGCATTATTCCTCCCCGGGACCTACTGCCAAGTGTGGCCGGGGAACAGTGACTCTTGGCCGGATAGGCCAAGTGGCTTCTCCCGCTGACTTGCCCCTTTGGAAGTAGGAGCTCTTACTTCCATGGGCATTATTCCTCCCCGGGACCTACTGCCAAGTGTGGCCGGGGAACAGTGACTCTTGGCCGGATAGGCCAAGTGGCTTCTCCCGCTGACTTGCCCCTTTGGAAGTAGGAGCTCTTACTTCCATGGTCATTATTCCTCCCCGGGACCTACTGCCAAGTGTAGCCGGGGAACAGTGACTCTTTGCCGGATAGGCCAAGTGGCTTCTCCCGCTGACTTGCCCCTTTGGAAGTAGGAGCTCCTACTTCCATGGGCATTATTCCTCCCCGGGACCTACTGCCAAGTGTGGCCGGGGAACAGTGACTCTTGGCCGGATAGGCCAAGTGGCTTCTCCCGCTGACTTGCCCCTTTGGAAGTAGGAGCTCTTACTTCCATGGGCATTATTCCTCCCCGGGACCTACTGCCAAGTGTGGCCGGGGAACAGTGACTCTTGGCCGGGTAGGCCAAGTGGCTTCTCCCGCTGACTTGCCCCTTTGGAAGTAGGAGCTCTTACTTCCATGGTCATTATTCCTCCCCGGGACCTACTGCCAAGTGTAGCCGGGGAAGAGTGACTCTTGGCCGGATAGGCCAAGTGGCTTCTCCCGCTGACTTGCCCCTATGGAAGTAGGAGCTCTTACTTCCATGGGCATTATTCCTCCCCGGGACCTACTGCCAAGTGTGGCCGGGGAACAGTGACTCTTGGCCGGATAGGCCAAGTGGCTTCTCCCGCTGACTTGCCCCTTTGGAAGTAGGAGCTCTTACTTCCATGGTCATTATTCCTCCCCGGGACCTACTGCCAAGTGTGGCCGGGGAACAGTGACTCTTGGCCGGATAGGCCAAGTGGCTTCTCCCGCTGACTTGCCCCTTTGGAAGTAGGAGCTCCTACTTCCATGGGCATTATTCCTCCCCGGGACCTACTGCCAAGTGTGGCCGGGGAACAGTGACTCTTGCCTGGGTAGGCCAAGTGGCTTCTCCCGCTGACTTGCCCCTTTGGAAGTAGGAGCTCCTACTTCCATGGGCATTATTCCTCCCCGGGACCTACTGCCAAGTGTGGCCGGGGAACAGTGACTCTTGGCCGGATAGAACTAGTGGCTTCTTCCGCTGACTTGCCCCTTTGGAAGTAGGAGCTCCTACTTCCATGGGCATTATTCCTCCCCGGGACCTACAGCCAAGCTTGGCCGGGGGACAGTGACATGTGGCCGGATAGGCCAAGTGGCTTCTCCCGCTGACTTGCCCCTATGGAAGTAGGAGCTCTTACTTCCATGGGCAGTATACCTCTCGAGGACTTAGAGCCAAGTGTCTTCACCCTTTGGAGGTAGTAGCTCCTACTTCCATGGGCATTATTCCTCCCCGGGACCTACTGCCAAGTGTGGCCGGGGGACAGTGACATGTGGCCGGATAGGCCAAGTGGCTTCTCCCGCTGACTTGCCCCTTTGGAAGTAGGAGCTCTTACTTCCATGGGCATTATTCCTCCCCGGGACCTACAGCCAAGAGTGGCCGGGGAACAGTGACTCCTGGCCGGATAGGCCAAGTGGCTTCTCCCGCTGACTTGCCCCTTTGGAAGTAGGAGCTCCTACTTCCATGGGCATTATTCCTCCCCGGGACCTACTGCCAAGTGTGGCCGGGGAACAGTGACTCTTGGCCGGATAGGCCAAGTGGCTTCTCCCGCTGACTTGCCCCTTTGGAAGTAGGAGCTCTTACTTCCATGGGCATTATTCCTCCCCGGGACCTACTGCCAAGTGTGGCCGGGGAACAGTGACTCTTGGCCGGATAGGCCAAGTGGCTTCTCCCGCTGACTTGCCCCTTTGGAAGTAGGAGCTCTTACTTCCATGGTCATTATTCCTCCCCGGGACCTACTGCCAAGTGTAGCCGGGGAACAGTGACTCTTTGCCGGATAGGCCAAGTGGCTTCTCCCGCTGACTTGCCCCTTTGGAAGTAGGAGCTCCTACTTCCATGGGCATTATTCCTCCCCGGGACCTACTGCCAAGTGTGGCCGGGGAACAGTGACTCTTGGCCGGATAGGCCAAGTGGCTTCTCCCGCTGACTTGCCCCTTTGGAAGTAGGAGCTCTTACTTCCATGGGCATTATTCCTCCCCGGGACCTACTGCCAAGTGTGGCCGGGGAACAGTGACTCTTGGCCGGATAGGCCAAGTGGCTTCTCCCGCTGACTTGCCCCTTTGGAAGTAGGAGCTCTTACTTCCATGGTCATTATTCCTCCCCGGGACCTACTGCCAAGTGTAGCCGGGGAAGAGTGACTCTTGGCCGGATAGGCCAAGTGGCTTCTCCCGCTGACTTGCCCCTATGGAAGTAGGAGCTCTTACTTCCATGGGCATTATTCCTCCCCGGGACCTACTGCCAAGTGTGGCCGGGGAACAGTGACTCTTGGCCGGATAGGCCAAGTGGCTTCTCCCGCTGACTTGCCCCTTTGGAAGTAGGAGCTCTTACTTCCATGGTCATTATTCCTCCCCGGGACCTACTGCCAAGTGTGGCCGGGGAATAGTGACTCTTGGCCGGATAGGCCAAGTGGCTTCTCCCGCTGACTTGCCCCTTTGGAAGTAGGAGCTCCTACTTCCATGGGCATTATTCCTCCCCGGGACCTACTGCCAAGTGTGGCCGGGGAACAGTGACTCTTGCCTGGGTAGGCCAAGTGGCTTCTCCCGCTGACTTGCCCCTTTGGAAGTAGGAGCTCCTACTTCCATGGGCATTATTCCTCCCCGGGACCTACTGCCAAGTGTGGCCGGGGAACAGTGACTCTTGGCCGGATAGAACTAGTGGCTTCTTCCGCTGACTTGCCCCTTTGGAAGTAGGAGCTCCTACTTCCATGGGCATTATTCCTCCCCGGGACCTACAGCCAAGCTTGGCCGGGGGACAGTGACATGTGGCCGGATAGGCCAAGTGGCTTCTCCCGCTGACTTGCCCCTATGGAAGTAGGAGCTCTTACTTCCATGGGCAGTATACCTCTCGAGGACTTAGAGCCAAGTGTCTTCACCCTTTGGAGGTAGTAGCTCCTACTTCCATGGGCATTATTCCTCCCCGGGACCTACTGCCAAGTGTGGCCGGGGGACAGTGACATGTGGCCGGATAGGCCAAGTGGCTTCTCCCGCTGACTTGCCCCTTTGGAAGTAGGAGCTCTTACTTCCATGGGCATTATTCCTCCCCGGGACCTACAGCCAAGTGTGGCCGGGGAACAGTGACTCTTGGACGGATAGGCCAAGTGGCTGCTCCCGCTGACTTGCCCCTTTGGAAGTAGGAGCTCCTACTTCCATGGGCATTATTCCTCCCCGGGACCTACTGCCAAGTGTGGCCGGGGAACAGTGACTCTTGGCCGGATAGGCCAAGTGGCTGCTCCCGCTGACTTGCCCCTTTGGAAGTAGGAGCTCTTACTTCCATGGGCATTATTCCTCCCCGGGACCTACTGCCAAGTGTGGCCGGGGGACAGTGACATGTGGCCGGATAGGCCAAGTGGCTTCTCCCGCTGACTTGCCCCTTTGGAAGTAGGAGCTCTTACTTCCATGGGCATTATTCCTCCCCGGGACCTACTGCCAAGTGTGGCCGGGGGACAGTGACTCTTGGCCGGATAGGCCAAGTGGCTTCTCCCGCTGACTTGCCCCTTTGGAAGTAGGAGCTCTCACTTCCATGGGCAGTATACCTCTCGGGGACTTAGAGCCAAGTGTCTTCACCCTTTGGAGGTAGGAGCTCTTACTTCCATGGGCATTATTCCTCTCCGGGACCTACAGCCAAGTGTGGCCGGGGAACAGTGACACTTGGCCGGATAGGCCAAGTGGCTGCTCCCGCTGACTTGCCCCTTTGGAAGTAGGAGCTCCTACTTCCATGGGCATTATTCCACCCCGGGACCTATTGCCAAGTGTGGCCGGGGAACAGTGACTCTTGGCCGGATAGGCCAAGTGGCTTCTCCCGCTGACTTGCCCCTTTGGAAGTAGGAGCTCCTACTTCCATGGGCATTATTCCTCCCCGGGACCTACTGCCAAGTAAGGCCGGGGAACAGTGACTCTTGGCCGGATAGAACTAGTGGCTTCTTCCGCTGACTTGCCCCTTTGGAAGTAGGAGCTCCTACTTCCATGGGCATTATTCCTCCCCGGGACCTACAGCCAAGTGTGGCCGGGGGACAGTGACATGTGGCCGGATAGGCCAAGTGGCTTCTCCCGCTGACTTGCCCCTTTGGAAGTAGGAGCTCCTACTTCCATGGGCATTATTCCTCCCCAGGACCTACTGCCAAGTGTGGCCGGGGAACAGTGACTCTTGGCCGGGTAGGCCAAGTGGCTTCTCCCGCTGACTTGCCCCTTTGGAAGTAGGAGCTCCTACTTCCATGGGCATTATTCCTCCCCGGGACCTACTGCCAAGTGTGGCCGGGGAACAGTGACTCTTGGCCGGGTAGGCCAAGTGGCTTCTCCCGCTGACTTGCCCCTTTGGAAGTAGGAGCTCTTACTCCCATGGGCAGTATACCTCTCGGGGACTTAGAGCCAAGTGTCTTCACCCTTTGGAGGTAGTAGCTCCTACTTCCATGGGCATTATTCCTCCCCGGGACCTACTGCCAAGTGTAGCCGGGGAACAGTGACTCTTGGCCGGATAGAACTAGTGGCTTCTCCCGCTGACTTGCCCCTTTGGAAGTAGGAGCTCCTACTTCCATGGGCATTATTCCTCCCCGGGACCTATTGCCAAGTGTGGCCGGGGAACAGTGTGTCTTGGCCGGATAGGCCAAGTGGCTTCTCCCGCTGACTTGCCCCTTTGGAAGTAGGAGCTCCTACTTCCATGGGCATTATTCCTCCCCGGGACCTACTGCCAAGAGTGGCCGGGGAACAGTGACTCTTGGCCGGATAGGCCAAGTGGCTTCTCCCGCTGACTTGCCCCTTTGGAAGTAGGAGCTCCTACTTCCATGGGCATTATTCCTCCCCGGGACCTACTGCCAAGTAAGGCCGGGGAACAGTGACTCTTGGCCGGATAGAACTAGTGGCTTCTTCCGCTGACTTGCCCCTTTGGAAGTAGGAGCTCCTACTTCCATGGGCATTATTCCTCCCCGGGACCTACAGCCAAGCTTGGCCGG
>NW_027285376.1:0-58408 GCF_040894005.1 Engystomops pustulosus | reverse complement strand
ACATATACTGGTGCCCCCCCCTCTATATATAACACATATACTGGTGCCCCCCTCTATATATAACACATATACTGGTACCCCCCCTCTATATATAAACACATATACTAGATACAGTGACTGTAGGTACTTACCCGAGGTCCACAGTTGCCACATTTCCCATCCCCTCAAACACGGATCCACGGGGACAAGCGCTTAGCGATGAAACTCCGGAGCTCCGGCTCTGCCTCCGCTGCAAGGTTAGTATCCAGCAGAGACAGACTGTACAGAGAGAGGCACACAGAGGCGTCAGAGAAGAGGAGAGAGACAGAAAACAGAGGCACACAGAGGCGTCAGAGCAGAGAGAGAGAGAGAGAGAGAGAGAGAGAGAGAGAGAGAGAGAGAGAGAGAGAGAGAGAGAGAGAGAGAGAGAGAGAGAGAGAGAGAGAGAGAGAGAGAGAGAGAGAGAGAGAGAGAGAGAGGCAGCGAGGCGTCAGAGCAGAGGAGAGAGACAGAAAACAGAGGCCACAGAGGCGAGAGAGAGAGGCACACAGAGGCGTCAGAAGAGGAGAGAGCCAGAAACAGAGGCGTCAGAGCAGAGGAGAGAGCCAGAAACAGAGGCGCACAGAGGAGTCAGAGCAGAGAGAGAGAGAGAGAGAGAGAGAGAGAGAGGAGGCACACAGAGGGTAGAGGAGAGAGAGAGAGAGAGAGAGAGAGAGAGAGGCACACAGAGGCGTCAGAGGAGAGAGAGAGAGAGAGAGAGAGAGAGAGGAGAGAGAGGGCAAAGAGGCGTCAGAGGAGAGAGAGAGAGAGAGAGAGAGAGAGAGAGAGAGAGAGAGAGAGAGAGAGGAGAGAAGAGAGAGAGAGAGAAAGCAGGCACACAGAGGCGTCAGAGCAGAGAGAGAGAGAGAGAGAGAGAGAGGGCACACAGAGGCGTCAGAGCAGGAGAGAGAGAGAGAGGCACACAGAGGCGTCAGAGCAGAGAGAGAGAGGCAACACAGAGGCGTCAGAGCAGAGAGAGAGAGAGAGAGAGAAGAGAGAGAGAGAGAGAGAGAGACACACAGAGGCGTCAGAGCAGAGAGAGAGAGAGAGAGAGACACAGGCGTCAGGAGCAGAGAGAGAGAGAGAGAGAGGCAGCGAGGCGTCAGAGCAGAGGAGAGAGAGAGAAGAGAGGCAGGCGTCAGATCAGAGAGAGAGAGAGAGAGAGAGGCACACAGAGGCGTCAGAGCAGAGAGAGACGTCGGGGTGTCTCGGGGGATGAGGTCGGGGGTCACCTGAGTCCTCTGCACCCGGAGGCTCCGCTGCGCTGCCCTCCTCCTTCTCCTCCTCTCGGCTCCTGTAATGTAACGTAGGGTGTGAGCACACAGGGCACATTATGGGGGGCTACAGCTGTGAGGTCTGAGGCATCGGGGGGGGGGGGCTACAGCTGTGAGGTCTGAGGCATCGGGGGGGGGGGCTACAGCTGTGAGGTCTGAGGCATCGGGGGGGGGGGGGGCTACAGCTGTGAGGTCTGAGGCATCGGGGGGGGGGCTACAGCTGTGAGGTCTGAGGCATCGGGGGGGCTACAGCTGCGAGGCATGAGGCACCAGGGGGGGGGCTACAGCTGCGAGGCATGAGGCACCGGGGGGGGGGGGGCTACAGCTGCGAGGCATAAGGCACCGGGGGGGGGGGGCTACAGCTGCGAGGCATGAGGCACCGGGGGGGGGGGCTACAGCTGCGAGGCATGAGGCACCGGGGCGGGGGGCTACAGCTGCGAGGCATGAGGCACCGGGGGGGGGCTACAGCTGCGAGGCATGAGGCACCGGGGGGGTGGGGGCTACAGCTGCGAGGCATGAGGCACCGGGGGGGGGGGGGCTACAGCTGCGAGGCATGAGGCACCGGGGCGGGGGGCTACAGCTGCGAGGCATGAGGCACCGGGGCGGGGGGCTACAGCTGCGAGGCATGAGGCACCGGGGCGGGGGGCTACAGCTGCGAGGCATGAGGCACCGGGGCGGGGGGCTACAGCTGCGAGGCATGAGGCACCGGGGCGGGGGGCTACAGCTGCGAGGCATGAGGCACCGGGGCGGGGGGCTACAGCTGCGAGGCATGAGGCACCGGGGCGGGGGGCTACAGCTGCGAGGCATGAGGCACCGGGGCGGGGGGCTACAGCTGCGAGGCATGAGGCACCGGGGCGGGGGGCTACAGCTGCGAGGCATGAGGCACCGGGGCGGGGGGCTACAGCTGCGAGGCATGAGGCACCGGGGCGGGGGGCTACAGCTGCGAGGCATGAGGCACCGGGGCGGGGGGCTACAGCTGCGAGGCATGAGGCACCGGGGCGGGGGGCTACAGCTGCGAGGCATGAGGCACCGGGGCGGGGGGCTACAGCTGCGAGGCATGAGGCACCGGGGCGGGGGGCTACAGCTGCGAGGCATGAGGCACCGGGGCGGGGGGCTACAGCTGCGAGGCATGAGGCACCGGGGCGGGGGGCTATAGCTGTGAGCTATGAGGTACCGGCGGGTATAGCTGTGAGGTATGAGGTACCGGGGGGTATAGCTGTGAGGTATGAGGTACCGGGGGGCTATAGCTGTGAGGTATGAGGTACCGGGGGTATAGCTGTGAGGTATGAGGTACCGGGGGGTATAGCTGTGAGGTATGAGGTACCGGGGGGTATAGCTGTGAGGTATGAGGTACCGGGGGGTATAGCTGTGAGGTATGAGGTACCGGGGGGTATAGCTGTGAGGTATGAGGTACCGGGGGGGTATAGCTGTGAGGTATGAGGTACCGGGGGGGCTGTAGCTGTGAGGTATGAGGTACCGGGGGGCTGTAGCTGTGAGGTATGAGGTACCGGGGGGCTGTAGCTGTGAGGTATGAGGTACCGGGGGGCTGTAGCTGTGAGGTATGAGGTACCGGGGGGCTATAGCTGTGAGGTATGAGGTACCGGGGGGGCTATAGCTGTGAGGTATGAGGTACCGGGGGGTATTGCTGTGAGGTATGAGGTACCGGGGGGCTGTTGCTGTGAGGTATGAGGTACCGGGGGGCTGTTGCTGTGAGGTATGAGGTACCGGGGGGCTATAGCTGTGAGGTATGTGGTACCGGGGGGCTATAGCTGTGAGGTATGAGGTACCGGGGGGCTATAGCTGTGAGGTATGAGGTACCGGGGGGCTATAGCTGTGAGGTATGAGGTACCGGGGGGCTATAGCTGTGAGGTATGAGGTACCGGGGGGCTATAGCTGTGAGGTATGAGGTACCGGGGGGCTATAGCTGTGAGGTATGAGGTACCGGGGGGGCTATAGCTGTGAGGTATGAGGTACCGGGGGGCTGTAGCTGTGAGGTATGAGGTACCGGGGGGCTATAGCTGTGAGGTATGAGGTACCGGGGGGGCTATAGCTGTGAGGTATGAGGTACCGGGGGGCTATAGCTGTGAGGTATGAGGTACCGGGGGGTATAGCTGTGAGGTATGAGGTACCGGGGGGCTGTAGCTGTGAGGTATGAGGTACCGGGGGCTGTAGCTGTGAGGTATGAGGTACCGGGGGGCTGTAGCTGTGAGGTATGAGGTACCGGGGGGCTGTAGCTGTGAGGTATGAGGCACCGGGGGGCTGTAGCTGTGAGGTATGAGGTACCGGGGGGCTGTAGCTGTGAGGTATGAGGTACCGGGGGGCTGTAGCTGTGAGGTATGAGGTACCGGGGGGCTGTAGCTGTGAGGTATGAGGTACCGGGGGGCTGTAGCTGTGAGGTATGAGGTACCGGGGGGCTATAGCTGTGAGGTATGAGGTACCGGGGGGCTATAGCTGTGAGGTATGAGGTACCGGGGGGCTATAGCTGTGAGGTATGAGGTACCGGGGGGCTATAGCTGTGAGGTATGAGGTACCGGGGGGCTGTAGCTGTGAGGTATGAGGTACCGGGGGGCTATAGCTGTGAGGTATGAGGTACCGGGGGGCTATAGCTGTGAGGTATGAGGTACCGGGGGGTATAGCTGTGAGGTATGAGGTACCGGGGGGCTATAGCTGTGAGGTATGAGGTACCGGGGGGTATAGCTGTGAGGTATGAGGTACCGGGGGGTATAGCTGTGAGGTATGAGGTACCGGGGGGTATAGCTGTGAGGTATGAGGTACCGGGGGGTATAGCTGTGAGGTATGAGGTACCGGGGGGTATAGCTGTGAGGTATGAGGTACCGGGGGGCTGTAGCTGTGAGGTATGAGGTACCGGGGGGTATAGCTGTGAGGTATGAGGTACCGGGGGGCTGTAGCTGTGAGGTATGAGGTACCGGGGGGCTGTAGCTGTGAGGTATGAGGTACCGGGGGGCTGTAGCTGTGAGGTATGAGGTACCGGGGGGCTGTAGCTGTGAGGTATGAGGTACCGGGGGGCTATAGCTGTGAGGTATGAGGTACCGGGGGGCTGTAGCTGTGAGGTATGAGGTACCGGGGGGCTGTAGCTGTGAGGTATGAGGTACCGGGGGGCTGTAGCTGTGAGGTATGAGGTACCGGGGGGCTATAGCTGTGAGGTATGAGGTACCGGGGGGCTATGAGGGGGCGCACTCTCACCCGGCGGCCGGCAGGTGGCGGTACAGGCAGTAGTAATGGCCACCGGGCCGCTCGTCTCCTCCGTCCTCGCTCCTCACATCTTCACCGTCCACAGACTCCGCCAGAGACTCCTGCACCGGTAACATCCCGGCGGGCAGCTGCCAGAACGGAGATACCAGGATGTGGTGTGACGTCACTGGTCACATGTCACTGCGGATCATGTGACCAAGGTGATGTAAGCGGGGGCGGGGCTTGGTGTTTCCCGCCAGTATGTGTGTGGAGGAGATGCAGGACTGCTGTGTGGTGTGTGTAGTATGTGTGTAGTATGTGTATGGTGTGTGTAGTATGTGTGTAGTATATGTATGTATGTGTGTGTGTGTGGAGGAGATGCAGGACTGCTGTGTGGTGTGTGTAGTATGTGGGTGTGTGTAGTATGTGTGTGGTGTGTGTAGTATATGTATGTGTGTGTGTGTAGGAGATGCAGGACTGCTGTGTGGTGTGTGTAGTATATGTATGGTGTGTGTAGTATGTGTGTGGTGTGTGTAGTATATGTATGTGTGTGTGTAGGAGATGCAGGACTGCTCTGTGCTGTGTGTAGTATGTGTATGGTGTGTGTAGTATGTGTATGGTGTGTGTAGTATGTGTATGGTGTGTGTAGGAGATGCAGGACTGCTCTGTGCTGTGTGTAGTATGTGTGTAGTATATGTATGTGTGTGGAGGAGATTCAGAACTGCTCTGTGCTGTGTGTAGTATATGTGTGTGTGTATTATGTGTATGGTGTGTGTAGTATGTGTATGTGTGTACTATGTGTGTGGAGGAGATGCAGGACTGCTCTGTGCTGTGTGTAGTATGTGTGTAGTATGTGTATGGTGTGTGTAGTATATGTATGTCCGTAGTATATGTATGTGTGTAGTATATGTATGGTGTGTGTAGTATATGTGTGTGTAGTATATGTATGGTGTGTGTAGTATGTGTATGGTGTGTGTAGTATGTGTATGGTGTGTGTAGTATGTGTATGGTGTGTGTAGTATATGTATGGTGTGTGTAGTATGTGTATGGTGTGTGTAGTATATGTATGGTGTGTGTAGTATATGTATGGTGTGTGTAGTATATGTATGTGTGTAGTATATGTATGTGTGTGGAGGAGATTCAGGACTGCTCTGTGCTGTGTGTAGTATGTGTGTACTATATGTGTGTGTAGGAGATGCCGGGCTGCTCTGTGCTGTGTGTAGTATGTGTGTACTATATGTGTGTGTAGGAGATGCCGGGCTGCTCTGTGCTGTGTGTAGTATGTGTGTAGTATATGTGTGTGTAGGAGATGCCGGGCTGCTCTGTGCTGTGTGTAGTATGTGTGTAGTATATGTATGTCCGTAGTATGTGTGTAGTATATGTGTGTGGAGGAGATGCAGGACTGCTCTGTGCTGTGCGTAGTATATGTATGTCCGTAGTATGTGTGTAGTATATGTATGTCCGTAGTATGTGTGTAGTATATGTATGTGTGTAGTATGGTGTGTGTAGGAGATGCCGGGCTGCTCTGTGCTGTGTGTAGTATATGTGTGTGTGTGTAGGAGATGCCGGGCTGCTCTGTGCTGTGTGTAGTATGTGTGTGTAGTATATGTATGTGTGTAGTATATGTGTGTGTAGGAGATGCCGGGCTGCTCTGTGCTGTGCGTAGTATGTGTGTAGTATATGTATGTGTGTGTAGGAGATGCCGGGCTGCTCTGTGCTGTGTGTAGTATATGTGTGTGTAGGAGATGCCGGGCTGCTCTGTGCTGTGTGTAGTATGTGTGTAGTATATGTATGTGTGTGTAGGAGATGCAGGACTGCTCTGTGCTGTGTGTAGTATGTGTGTAGTATATGTATGTGTGTGTAGGAGATGCAGAACTGCTCTGTGCTGTGTGTAGAATGTGTGTGCAGTATGTGTGTAGTGTATGTGTGTAGTATATATGTGTGTGTAGGAGATGCCGGGCTGCTCTGTGCTGTGTGCAGTATGTGCGTAGTATGTGTGTAGTATGTGTGTGTAGGAGATGCCGGGCTGCTCTGTGCTGTGTGTAGTATGTGTATGACCGTAGTATGTGTTTAGTATATGTGTAGTATATGTATGTCCGTAGTATGTGTGTAGTATATGTATGTGTGTGTAGGAGATGCCGGGCTGCTCTGTGCTGTGTGTAGTATATGTATGTGTGTGTAGGAGATGCCGGGCTGCTCTGTGCTGTGTGTAGTATGTGTGTAGTATATGTATGTGTGTGTAGGAGATGCAGAACTGCTCTGTGCTGTGTGTAGTATATGTATGTGTGTGTAGGAGATGCCGGGCTGCTGTGTGCAGTATGTGCGTAGTATGTGTGTAGTATATGTATGTGTGTGTAGTATGTGTGTGTAGGAGATGCAGGACTGCTCTGTGCTGTGTGCAGTATGTGTGTGTAGGAGATGCCAGGCTGCTCTGTGATGTGTGCAGTATGTGTGTGTAGTATGTGTATGGTGTGTGCAGTATGTGTGTAGGAGATGCCGGGCTGCTCTCTGCTGTGTGTAGCATGTGTGTAGTGAATGTGTGTAGTATATGTGTGTGTAGGAGATGCCGGGATGCTCTCTGCTGTGTGTAGTATGTGTGTAGTATGTCCGTAGTATGTGTGGAGGAGATGCCGGGCTGCTCTCTGCTGTGTGTGGTATGTGTGTAGTATGTGTGTAGTGTATGTGTGGAGGAGATGCCGGGCTGCTCTCTGCTGTGTGTAGTATGTCCGTAGCATGTGTGTAGTATATGTATGTGTGTAGCATGTGTGTGGAGGAGATGCAGGACTGCTCTGTGCTGTGTGTAGTATGTATGTAGTATATGTATGTCCGTAGTATGTGTGTAGCATGTGTGTAGTATATGTATGTGTGTAGCATGTGTGTAGTATATGTATGTGTGTAGCATGTGAGTGGAGGAGATGCAGGACTGCTCTGTGCTGTGTGTAGTATGTGCGTGTAGTATGTGTGTGTAGGAGATGCTGGGTTGCTCTGTGCTGTGTGTAGTATGTGTATGGTGTGTGTAGCATGTGTGTGTAGGAGATGCCGGGCTGCTCTGTGCTGTATGTAGTATGTGTATGGTGTGTGTAGTATATGTGTGTGTGTAGTATGTGTATGGTGTGTGTAGTATATGTATGTGTGTAGTATGTGTGTGTAGGAGATGCCGGTCTGCTCTGTGGTGTATGTAGTATGTGTATGGTGTGTGTAGTATGTGTGTGTAGGAGATGCAGGACTGCTCTGTGCTGTGTGTAGTATATGTGTGTGTGTGTGTAGTATGTGTATGGTGTGTGTAGTATATGTATGTGTGTAGTATGTGTATGGTGTGTGTAGTATGTGTGTGTAGGAGATGCCAGGCTGCTCTGTGCTGTGTGCAGTATGTGTGTAGTGTGTGTGTGCAGTATGTGTATGGTGTGTGTAGTATGTGTGTGTAGGAGATGCCAGGCTGCTCTGTGCTGTGTGCAGTATGTGTGTAGTATATGTGTGTGTGTGTGTAGGAGATGCCAGGCTGCTCTGTGCTGTGTGCAGTATGTGTGTAGTATATGTGTGTGTGTGTAGGAGATGCCAGGCTGCTCTGTGCTGTGTGCAGTATGTGTGTAGTATATGTATGTGTGTGTAGGAGATGCCGGGCTGCTCTGTGCTGTGTGTAGTATGTGTGTAGTATATGTATGTGTGTGTAGGAGATGCCGGGCTGCTCTGTGCTGTGTGTAGTATATGTATGTGTGTAGTGTATGTGTGTAGTATATATGTGTGTGTAGGAGATGCCAGGCTGCTCTGTGCTGTGTGCAGTATGTGTGTGTAGTATGTGTATGGTGTGTGTATTAGTCCAAAATAGGGCGTTTCGAGCGGCACCGTGCATACACAAATTTTCGGGTGCAGGTCTTCTTTAAGAGGTCCGACAATGACCCCAATGTCAGGAGATGAAGAATTGAGAAGCAGCACTCCGGTATTTCCAGTAAATAAAGAGGTTTTATTCCACCAACATAGTGCGACGTTTCGCCAATTCGATCAAGGCATTATCAAGCCTGTGTGCCGGTGTGTGTATTATGTGTGTGGTGTGTGTAGTATGTGTGTGTAGGAGATGCAGGACTGCTCTGTGCTGTGTGCAGTATGTGTGTGCAGTATGTGCGTGTAGGAGATGCCGGGCTGCTCTGTGCTGTGTGTAGTATGTGTGTAGTATATGTATGTCCGTAGTATGTGTGTAGTATATGTGTGTGGAGGAGATGCCGGGCTGCTCTCTGCTGTGTGTAGCGTGTGTAGTGTATGTGTGTAGTATATGTGTGTGTAGGAGATGCCGGGATGCTCTCTGCTGTGTGTAGTATGTGTGTGTAGTATGTCCGTAGTATGTGTGGAGGAGATGCCGGGCTGCTCTCTGCTGTGTGTGGTATGTGTGTAGCATGTGTGTAGTATATGTGTGTGGAGGAGATGCCGGGCTGCTCTCTGCTGTGTGTAGTATGTCCGTAGTATGTGTGTAGTATATGTTTGTGGAGGAGATGCAGGACTGCTCTGTGCTGTGTGTAGTATGTGTGTAGTATATGTATGTCCGTAGTATATGTGTGTGGAGGAGATGCAGGACTGCTGTGTGGTGTGTGTAGTATATGTATGTCCGTAGTATGTGTGTAGTATATGTATGTCCGTAGTATATGTGTGTGGAGGAGATGCAGGACTGCTGTGTGGTGTGTGTAGTATATGTATGTCCGTAGTATGTGTGTAGTATATGTATGTCCGTAGTATGTGTGTAGCATGTGTGTAGTATATGTATGTGTATAGCATGTGAGTGGAGGAGATGCAGGACTGCTCTGTGATGTGTGTAGTATATGTATGTCCGTAGTATGTGTGTAGTATATGTATGTGTGTAGCATGTGAGTGGAGGAGATGCAGGACTGCTCTGTGATGTGTGTAGTATATGTATGTCCGTAGTATGTGTGTAGTATATGTATGTGTGTACTATGTGTGTGTAGGAGATGCCGGGCTGCTCTGTGCTGTATGTAGTATGTGTATGGTGTGTGTAGTATGTGTATGTGCGTGTAGGAGATGCAGGACTGCTCTGTGCTGTGTGTAGTATGTGTGTAGTATATGTGTGTGTGTAGGAGATGCAGGACTGCTCTGTGCTGTGTGTAGTATATGTATGTGTGTAGTATGTGTATGGTGTGTGTAGTATGTGTATGTGTGTAGTATGTGTCTGTGTAGGAGATGCCGGGCTGCTCTGTGTAGTATATGTATGTGTGTAGTATATGTATGTGTGTGTGTGTAGGAGATGCCGGGCTGCTCTGTGCTGTGTGTAGTATGTGTGTAGTATATGTGTAGTATGTGTGTGTAGGAGATGCCGGGCTGCTCTGTGCTGTGTGTAGTATGTGTATGTGTGTAGTATATGTATGTGTGTGGAGGGATTATCAGGGTGACTACATCTACTCCGGGCTCTAATGGAGGGTTCTGGAAGCTATGTGTGTAGTATGTGTGTGTGTAGTATGTGTGTGTGTAGGAGATGCCGGGCTGCTCTGTGCTGTGTGTAGTATATGTATGTGTGTAGTATGTGTGTGTGTAGGAGATGCCGGGCTGCTCTGTGCTGTGTGTAGTATATATATGTGTGTAGTATATGTATGTGTGTAGTATGTGTGTGTGTAGGAGATGCCGGGCTGCTCTGTGCTGTGTGTAGTATATGTATGTGTGTAGTATGTGTATGTGTGTAGTATATGTATGTGTGTGGAGGGATTATCAGGGTGACTACATCTACTCCGGGGTCTAATGGAGGGTTCTGGAAGCTATGTGGGTGCTATGTGTGTAGTATGTGGGTGCTATGTGTGTAGTATGTGCGGGCGGCTGCAGTCTGCAAGTGTGGTGAGGGGGTGATATGCAAAGAAGCCCGGACTGCTGCGGGAGCCTGGGTGCTGCACCTCCATATGTAGTGAAGACTGCACCCCACATTATGTATGGCAATATACAGGAGCCCTACGGGCGGCGAGGGGTCTCGTGGCTGCATATTGCCATACATAATGGGGGGTGCGGGGTCTTATGCACTTATTTCCATCACACTGCACTGACATTACTGATCTCACGTATAACCCCTATCATTTCCCGCATATTGCTGTTATTATCTCTGCACTGGGTCACACACTAAGCCCCTGTTTCGCACACCCGGCTCGGGTTTGTATTGTTTGCATCATCGCACCTCATTCACTTCTTATGTGTGACACCTCCTCATCACGCGCGTGGTGCGCAGGCGCTGCTGTTATGTCCTCTCTATGTCCTCTCTATGTCCTCTCTATGTCCTCTCTATGTCCTCTCTATGTCCTCTCTATGTCCTCTCTATGTCCTCTCTATGCCCTCTCTATGCCCTCTCTGTGTCCTCTCTGTGTCCTCTCTGTGTCCTCTCTATGCCCTCTCTGTGTCCTCTCTGTGTCCTCTCTATGTCCTCTCTATGTCCTCTCTATGCCCTCTCTGTGTCCTCTCTGTGTCCTCTCTGTGTCCTCTCTGTGCCCTCTCTATGCCCTCTCTATGTCCTCTCTATGTCCTCTCTATGTCCTCTCTATGTCCTCTCTGTGTCCTCTCTGTGTCCTCTCTATGTCCTCTCTATGTCCTCTCTATGTCCTCTCTGTGTCCTCTCTATGTCCTCTCTATGCCCTCTCTATGCCCTCTCTATGCCCTCTCTATGTCCTCTCTATGTCCTCTCTATGTCCTCTCTATGTCCTCTCTGTGCCCTCTCTGTGTCCTCTCTATGTCCTCTCTATGTCCTCTCTATGTCCTCTCTGTGCCCTCTCTATGTCCTCTCTATGCCCTCTCTATGTCCTCTCTGTGCCCTCTCTATGTCCTCTCTATGCCCTCTCTATGCCCTCTCTATGTCCTCTCTATGTCCTCTCTGTGCCCTCTCTGTGCCCTCTCTGTGTCCTCTCTATGTCCTCTCTATGTCCTCTCTATGTCCTCTCTGTGTCCTCTCTGTGTCCTCTCTGTGTCCTCTCTGTGTCCTCTCTGTGCCCTCTCTGTGTCCTCTCTGTGTCCTCTCTATGTCCTCTCTATGTCCTCTCTATGTCCTCTCTGTGTCCTCTCTGTGCCCTCTCTGTGCCCTCTCTATGTCCTCTCTGTGCCCTCTCTGTGCCCTCTCTATGCCCTCTCTATGCCCTCTCTATGTCCTCTCTATGTCCTCTCTATGTCCTCTCTATGCCCTCTCTATGCCCTCTCTATGCCCTCTCTATGCCCTCTCTGTGTCCTCTCTATGTCCTCTCTGTGCCCTCTCTATGTCCTCTCTATGTCCTCTCTATGTCCTCTCTATGTCCTCTCTATGTCCTCTCTATGTCCTCTCTATGTCCTCTCTATGCCCTCTCTATGTCCTCTCTATGTCCTCTCTATGTCCTCTCTATGTCCTCTCTATGTCCTCTCTATGTCCTCTCTGTGCCCTCTCTGTGCCCTCTCTGTGTCCTCTCTGTGCCCTCTCTGTGCCCTCTCTATGCCCTCTCTATGCCCTCTCTATGTCCTCTCTATGTCCTCTCTATGTCCTCTCTATGCCCTCTCTATGCCCTCTCTATGCCCTCTCTATGCCCTCTCTATGCCCTCTCTATGCCCTCTCTATGCCCTCTCTGTGTCCTCTCTGTGTCCTCTCTATGTCCTCTCTGTGTCCTCTCTGTGCCCTCTCTGTGCCCTCTCTGTGTCCTCTCTGTGTCCTCTCTGTGCCCTCTCTGTGCCCTCTCTGTGCCCTCTCTGTGCCCTCTCTGTCCTCTCTATGTCCTCTCTATGTCCTCTCTATGTCCTCTCTATGTCCTCTCTATGTCCTCTCTATGCCCTCTCTATGCCCTCTCTATGCCCTCTCTATGCCCTCTCTATGCCCTCTCTGTGCCCTCTCTGTGCCCTCTCTGTGCCCTCTCTATGTCCTCTCTATGTCCTCTCTATGTCCTCTCTGTGCCCTCTCTGTGCCCTCTCTGTGCCCTCTCTGTGTCCTCTCTGTGTCCTCTCTGTGTCCTCTCTGTGCCCTCTCTGTGCCCTCTCTGTGCCCTCTCTGTGCCCTCTCTGTGCCCTCTCTGTGCCCTCTCTGTGCCCTCTATGTCCTCTCTATGTCCTCTCTATGCAATTTTTATATAATAATATTTTTCATGTAAATCTGTGATAACGATATGCACTTATGTGCACATGTGGTGTAACCCAGGGAATGTTACAATCTACCATATTCGCACTAAGGCTACATGTACACGGCCGTGGCCCGCCGCACCGTGGCACGCGGGGAGAGGAGGAGGAGGTGAGCGCAGCTCTGCCCACCCCTCTCCATAGGAACATATGGCCCACCGCACCGTAATACTGGCTACGGAGCCGTACGATGCTGTGAGCCCATAGAAGTGTATGGGGGATGTATATCGGCCGTATATACGTCCCCCATACTTGTGTGTGAATGTAGCCTAAATCCATTTCTTCTGGTTCTGTCACCCTCCTTTAGCTGTCACATCTCCCCCCATGTTTGGCCACACCTTCTCACATGTATGGCCACACCCCCCCATGTATTTCCACACCTCCTCCCATGTATTGCCACACCTCCTCCCATGTATTGCCACACCTCCTCCCATGTATGGCCACACACCCCCCCATGTATGGCCACACCTCCTCCCATGTATGGCCACTCCTCCTCCCATGTATGGCCACTCCTCCTCCCATGTATGGCCACACCTCCTCCCATGTATGACCACACCTCCTCCCATGTATGGCCACACCTTCTCACATGTATGGCCACACCTCCTCCCATGTATGACCACACCTCCTCCCATGTATGGCCACTCCTCCTCCCATGTATGGCCACTCCTCCTCCCATGTATGACCACACCTCCTCCCATGTATGACCACACCTTCTCACATGTATGGCCACACCTTCTCACATGTATGGCCACACCTCCTCCCATGTATGGCCACACCTCCTCCCATGTATGGCCACACCTCCTCCCATGTATGGCCACTCCTCCTCCCATGTATGGCCACACCTCCTCCCATGTATGGCCACACCTCCCATGTATGGCCACTCCTCCTCCCATGTATGGCCACACCTCCTCCCGGTCTCTAACATCTCCGGCTCCTTTCTTTCAGAGCTGCGACCTCCCACCTGTCAGTCTCCGTTCGGGAGCGCACGCGCCCTATGCTGGACGCCCTCCGGTCACCTGATCCGCAGCCCACATGACGCGTCGCGTGCATGGGGCGGGACACAGGCGGGAGGTGTGTCCTCCTCAGACGCCGTGCGCCCGATAGTGCCGTTCGGATCTAACTAACTCCGTACAGGTTTGCGAGCGTTTTCGCCATAGGCCGCAGCTAGCGTAAAATCCCAGTGTCTCCACACGCACAACACCCCCAGACGAAGGCTTGCGCCAAAACGTGCGTCAGGGACTTCACACCAGACGTGGGTAGAGCACTGATCATGGGTACGTGCAATACATTTCCTTTACTTTCTATGTATCTAGATATGTAACAATGTCATTGGGTACGTGCAATGCGCTCTTCTCCACCTCCATGCAGGACATGATCCCAGTATGTGGCAAATGAGGTTTAATGTGGATAAATGTAAGGTTATGCACCTGGGGGCCAATAATCCAAAGGCAAAATATGTCCTTGGGGGAGTAAATCTGGGAGAGTCCCTTGTTGAGAAGGACCTGGGTGACTAGTAGATCATAAATTGAATAACAGCACAATGTCAGTCAGCTGCCTCTAAAGCTAGTAGGATCTTGTCATGTATCAAAAGTGGAATGGACTCTCATGATAGGGATGTAATATTACCACTATACAAGGCACTGGTTCGGCCTCACCTGGAATATGCCGTCCAGTTCTGGGCACCGGTCCATAAAAACCGTAGAGCCACAAAACTGATAAGGGGTGCGGAGGGTCTTAGTTATGAGGAAAGATTAAAACAACTAGATTTATTTAGTCTGGAAAAGAGACGACTACGAGGGGACATGATTAATTTATATAAATATATGAATGGTCCATACAAATAATATGGTGGTAAGTTGTTTCAGATTAAATCAAATCAAAAGACGAGAGGGCACTGTCTCCACCTGGAGAAAACAAGGTTTACTCACCGGAGGCGACAGGGCTTTTTTACTATGAGAACTGTCAATCTGTGGAATAGCGGAGCTCAGGCGCTGGTCACAGCAGGGACAGCAGAGAGCTCAGGCACTGGTCACAGCAGGGACAGCAGAAAGCTCAGGCGCTGGTCACAGCAGAGAGCTCAGGCGCTGGTCACAGCAGGGACAGCAGAGAGCTCAGGAGCAGAGCACAGCAGGGACAGCAGAGAGCTCAGGCGCTGGTCACAGCAGGGACAGCAGAGAGCTCAGGCGCTGGTCACAGCAGGGACAGCAGAGAGCTCAGGCGCTGGTCACAGCAGGGACAGCAGAGAGCTCAGTCGCTGGTCACAGCAGGGACAGCAGAGAGCTCAGGAGCTGGTCACAGCAGGGACAGCAGAGAGCTCAGGCGCTGGTCACAGCGGGGACAGCAGAGAGCTCAGGCGCTGGTCACAGCAGGGACAGCAGAGAGCTCAGGCGCTGGTCACAGCAGGGACAGCAGAGAGCTCAGGAGCAGAGCACAGCAGGGACAGCAGAGAGCTCAGGAGCAGGTCACAGCAGGGACAGCAGAGAGCTCAGGCGCTGGTCACAGCAGGGACAGCAGAGAGCTCAGGAGCTGGTCACAGCAGGGACAGCAGAGAGCTCAGGCGCTGGTCACAGCGGGGACAGCAGAGAGCTCAGGCGCTGGTCACAGCAGGGACAGCAGAGAGCTCAGGCGCTGGTCACAGCAGGGACAGCAGAGAGCTCAGGAGCAGAGCACAGCACAGCAGGGACAGCAGAGAGCTCAGGCGCTGGTCACAGCAGGGACAGCAGAGAGCTCAGGAGCAGAGCACAGCAGGGACAGCAGAGAGCTCAGGAGCAGGTCACAGCAGGGACAGCAGAGAGCTCAGGCGCTGGTCACAGCAGGGACAGCAGAGAGCTCAGGAGCAGAGCACAGCAGAGAGCTCAGGCGCTGGTCACAGCAGGGACAGCAGAGAGCTCAGGCGCTGGTCACAGCAGGGACAGCAGAGAGCTCAGGCGCTGGTCACAGCAGGGACAGCAGAGAGCTCAGGCGCTGGTCACAGCAGGGACAGCAGAGAGCTCAGGCGCCGGTCACAGCAGGGACAGCAGAGAGCTCGGGCACTGGTCACAGCAGGGACAGCAGAGAGCTCAGGCACTGGTCACAGCAGGGACAGCAGAGAGCTCAGGCGCTGGTCACAGCAGGGACAGCAGAGAGCTCAGGTGCAGGTCACAGCAGGGACAGCAGAGAGCTCAGGCGCTGGTCACAGCAGGGACAGCAGAGAGCTCAGGTGCAGGTCACAGCAGGGACAGCAGAGAGCTCAGGCACTGGTCACAGCAGGGACAGCAGAGCTCAGGCGCTGGTCACAGCAGGGACAGGAGAGAGCTCAGGGGCTGGTCACAGCAGGGACAGCAGAGAGCTCAGGCGCTGGTCACAGCAGGGACAGCAGAGAGCTCAGGCGCTGGTCACAGCAGGGACAGCAGAGAGCTCAGGCGCCGGTCACAGCAGGGACAGCAGAGAGCTCAGGCGCCGGTCACAGCAGGGACAGCAGAGAGCTCAGGCGCCGGTCACAGCAGGGACAGCAGAGAGCTCAGGCGCCGGTCACAGCAGGGACAGCAGAGAGCTCAGGCGCCGGTCACAGCAGGGACAGCAGAGAGCTCAGGCGCCGGTCACAGCAGGGACAGCGGAGAGCTCAGGCGCCGGTCACAGCAGGGACAGCGGAGAGCTCAGGTGCTGGTCACAGCAGGGAAAGCAGAGAGCTCAGGAGCAGAGCACAGCACAGCAGGGACAGCAGAGAGCTCAGGCGCTGGTAACAGCAGGGACAGCAGAGAGCTCAGGAGCAGAGCACAGCACAGCAGGGACAGCGGAGAGCTCAGGCGCTGGTAACAGCAGGGACAGCGGAGAGCTCAGGCACTGGTCACAGCAGGGACAGCAGAGAGCTCAGGCGCTGGTCACAGCAGGGACAGCAGAGAGCTCAGGCGCCGGTCACAGCAGGGACAGCAGAGAGCTCAGGCGCCGGTCACAGCAGGGACAGCAGAGAGCTCAGGCGCTGGTCACAGCAGGGACAGCAGAGAGCTCAGGCGCTGTAGAGATCTATGGGGGATATAATAGTGCCCCCCCCCTGTAGAGATCTATGGGAGATATAATAGTGCCCCCCCTGTAGAGATCTATGGGGGATATAATAGTGCCCCCCCTGTAGAGATCTATGGGGGATATAATAGTGCCCCCCCCCTGTAGAGATCTATGGGGGATATAATAGTGCCCCCCCCCCCCCTGTAGAGATCTATGGGAGATATAATAGTGCCCCCCCTGTAGAGATCTATGGGGGATATAATAGTGCCCCCCCCTGTAGAGATCTATGGGGGATATAATAGTGCCCCCCCCTGTAGAGATCTATGGGGGATATAATAGTGCCCCCCCCTGTAGAGATCTATGGGGGATATAATAGTGCCCCCCCTGTAGAGATCTATGGGGGATATAATAGTGCCCCCCCTGTAGAGATCTATGGGGGATATAATAGTGCCCCCCCCCTGTAGAGATCTATGGGGGATATAATAGTGCCCCCCCCCCTGTAGAAATCTATGGGAGATATAATAGTGCCCCCCCTGTAGAGATCTATGGGGGATATAATAGTGCCCCCTCCTGTAGAGATCTATGGGAGATATAATAGTGCCCCCCCCTGTAGAGATCTATGGGAGATATAATAGTGCCCCCCCTGTAGAGATCTATGGGGGATATAATAGTGCCCCCCCTGTAGAGATCTATGGGGGATATAATAGTGCCCCCCCCCCCCTGTAGAGATCTATGGGGGATATAATAGTGCCCCCCCCTGTAGAAATCTATGGGAGATATAATAGTGCCCCCCCTGTAGAGATCTATGGGGGATATAATAGTGCCCCCTCCTGTAGAGATCTATGGGAGATATAATAGTGCCCCCCCTGTAGAGATCTATGGGAGATATAATAGTGCCCCCCCTGTAGAGATCTATGGGGGATATAATAGTGCCCCCCCCTGTAGAGATCTATGGGGGATATAATAGTGCCCCCCCCTGTAGAGATCTATGGGGGATATAATAGTGCCCCCCCCTGTAGAAATCTATGGGGGATATAATAGTGCCCCCCCTGTAGAGATCTATGGGAGATATAATAGTGCCCCCCCTGTAGAGATCTATGGGAGATATAATAGTGCCCCCCCCTGTAGAGATCTATGGGGGATATAATAGTGCCCCCCCTGTAGAGATCTATGGAGGATATAATAGTGCCCCCCCTGTAGAGATCTATGGGGGATATAATAGTGCCCCCCCCCCCCTGTAGAGATCTATGGGGGATATAATAGTGCCCCCCCTGTAGAGATCTATGGGAGATATAATAGTGCCCCCTCCTGTAGAGATCTATGGGGGATATAATAGTGCCCCCCCTCCTGTAGAGATCTATGGGGGATATAATAGTGCCCCCCCTCCCTGTAGAGATCTATGGGGGATATAATAGTGCCCCCCCTGTAGAGATCTATGGGGGATATAATAGTGCCCCCCCTCCCTGTAGAGATCTATGGGGGATATAATAGTGCCCCCCCTCCCTGTAGAGATCTATGGGGGATATAATAGTGCCCCCCCTGTAGAGATCTATGGGAGATATAATAGTGCCCCCTCCTGTAGAGATCTATGGGGGATATAATAGTGCCCCCCTCCTGTAGAGATCTATGGGGGATATAATAGTGCCCCCCCTCCCTGTAGAGATCTATGGGGGATATAATAGTGCCCCCCCTGTAGAGATCTATGGGGGATATAATAGTGCCCCCCCTCCCTGTAGAGATCTATGGGGGATATAATAGTGCCCCCTCCTGTAGAGATCTATGGGGGATATAATAGTGCCCCCCCTCCTGTAGAGATCTATGGAGGATATAATAGTGCCCCCCCCCTCCTGTAGAGATCTATGGGGGATATAATAGTGCCCCCCCCCTGTAGAGATCTATGGATGATATAATAGTGCCCCCCCTCCCTGTAGAGATCTATGGAGGATATAATAGTGCCCCCCCCCTGTAGAGATCTATGGGGGATATAATAGTGCCTCCCCCTCCCTGTAGAGATATATGGGAGATATAATAGTGCCCCTCCTGTAGAGATCTATGGGAGATATAATAGTGCCCCCCCTGTAGAGATCTATGGGGGATATAATAGTGCCCCCCCTCCCTGTAGAGATCTATGGGGGATATAATAGTGCCCCTCCTGTAGAGATCTATGGGGGATATAATAGTGCCCCCCCTCCCTGTAGAGATCTATGGGGGATATAATAGTGCCCCCCCTGTAGAGATCTATGGGAGATATAATAGTGCCCCCCCCCTGTAGAGATCTATGGGGGATATAATAGTGCCCCCCCTGTAGAGATCTATGGGGGATATAATAGTGCACCCCCCCTGTAGAGATCTATGGGGGATATAATAGTGCCCCCCCCTGTAGAGATCTATGGGGGATATAATAGTGCCCCCCCTCCTGTAGAGATCTATGGGGGATATAATAGTGCCCCCCCTGTAGAGATCTATGGGGGATATAATAGTGCCCCCCCTGTAGAGATCTATGGGGGATATAATAGTGCCCCCCCTGTAGAGATCTATGGGGGATATAATAGTGCCCCCCCTGTAGAGATCTATGGGGGATATAATAGTGCCCCCCCTGTAGAGATCTATGGGGGATATAATAGTGCCCCCCCTGTAGAGATCTATGGGGGATATAATAGTGCCCCCCCTGTAGAGATCTATGGGGGATATAATAGTGCCCCCCCTGTAGAGATCTATGGGGGATATAATAGTGCCCCCCCTGTAGAGATCTATGGGAGATATAATAGTGCCCCCCCCTGTAGAGATCTATGGGGGATATAATAGTGCCCCCCCTGTAGAGATCTATGGGGGATATAATAGTGCCCCCCCCCCTGTAGAGATCTATGGGGGATATAATAGTGCCCCCCTGTAGAGATCTATGGGGGATATAATAGTGCCCCCCCTGTAGAGATCTATGGGGGATATAATAGTGCCCCCCCTCCTGTAGAGATCTATGGGGGATATAATAGTGCCCCCCCTGTAGGGATCTATGGGGGATATAATAGTGCCCCCCCTGTAGAGATCTATGGGGGATATAATAGTGCCCCCCCCCCTGTAGAGATCTATGGGGGATATAATAGTGCCCCCCCCCTGTAGAGATCTATGGGGGATATAATAGTGCCCCCCCTGTAGAGATCTATGGGAGATATAATAGTGCCCCCCCCTGTAGAGATCTATGGGGGATATAATAGTGCCCCCCCTGTAGAGATCTATGGGAGATATAATAGTGCCCCCCCCCTGTAGAGATCTATGGGGGATATAATAGTGCCCCCCCCCTGTAGAGATCTATGGGGGATATAATAGTGCCCCCCCTGTAGAGATCTATGAGAGATATAATAGTGCCCCCCCCCTGTAGAGATCTATGGGGGATATAATAGTGCCCCCCCTGTAGAGATCTATGGGAGATATAATAGTGCCCCCCCCCTGTAGAAATCTATGGGAGATATAATAGTGCCCCCTCCTGTAGAGATCTATGGGGGATATAATAGTGCCCCCCCCCTGTAGAGATCTATGGGGGATATAATAGTGCCCCCCTGTAGAGATCTATGGGGGATATAATAGTGCCCCCCCTGTAGAGATCTATGGGGGATATAATAGTGCCCCCCCTCCTGTAGAGATCTATGGGGGATATAATAGTGCCCCCCCTGTAGGGATCTATGGGGGATATAATAGTGCCCCCCCTGTAGAGATCTATGGGGGATATAATAGTGCCCCCCCTGTAGGGATCTATGGGGGATATAATAGTGCCCCCCCCTCTGTAGAGATCTATGGGAGATATAATAGTGCCCCCTCCTGTAGAGATCTATGGGGGATATAATAGTGCCCCCCCTCCTGTAGAGATCTATGGGGGATATAATAGTGCCCCCCCTGTAGAGATCTATGGGGGATATAATAGTGCCCCCCCTGTAGAGATCTATGGGAGATATAATAGTGCCCCTCCTGTAGAGATCTATGGAGGATATAATAGTACCCCCCCCCTGTAGAGATCTATGGGGGATATAATAGTGCCCCCCTGTAGAGATCTATGGGGGATATAATAGTGCCCCCCCCCCCTGTAGAGATCTATGGGGGATATAATAGTGCCCCCCCTGTAGAGATCTATGGGGGATATAATAGTGCCCCCCCCCTGTAGAGATCTATGGGAGATATAATAGTGCCCCCCTGTAGAGATCTATGGGGGATATAATAGTGCCCCCCCCTGTAGAGATCTATGGGAGATATAATAGTGCCCCCCCCTGTAGAGATCTATGGGAGATATAATAGTGCCCCCCTGTAGAGATCTATGGGGGATATAATAGTGCCCCCCCCCTGTAGAGATCTATGGGGGATATAATAGTGCCCCTCCTGTAGAGATCTATGGGGGATATAATAGTGCCCCCCCTGTAGAGATCTATGGGGGATATAATAGTGCCCCCCCCCTGTAGAGATCTATGGGGGATATAATAGTGCCCCCCCTGTAGAGATCTATGGGGAATATAATAGTGCCCCCCCCCCTGTAGAGATCTATGGGGGATATAATAGTGCCCCCCCCCCTGTAGAGATCTATGGGGAATATAATAGTGCCCCCCCCCCTGTAGAGATCTATGGGGGATATAATAGTGCCCCCTCCTGTAGAGATCTATGGGGGATATAATAGTGCCCCCCCTGTAGAGATCTATGGGGGATATAATAGTGCCCCCTCCTGTAGAGATCTATGGGGGATATAATAGTGCCCCCCCTCCTGTAGAGATCTATGGGGGATATAATAGTGCCCCCCTGTAGGGATCTATGGGGGATATAATAGTGCCCCCCCTGTAGAGATCTATGGGAGATATAATAGTGCCCCGTTCCCTGTAGGGATCTATGGGGGATATAATAGTGCCCCCCCCCCCTGTAGAGATCTATGGGAGATATAATAGTGCCCCCTCCTGTAGAGATCTATGGGGGATATAATAGTGCCCCCCCTCCTGTAGAGATCTATGGGGGATATAATAGTGCCCCCCCTGTAGAGATCTATGGAAGATATAATAGTGCCCCCCCTGTAGAGATCTATGGGGGATATAATAGTGCCCCCCCCCCTGTAGAGATCTATGGGGGATATAATAGTGCCCCTCCTGTAGAGATCTATGGGGGATATAATAGTGCCCCTCCTGTAGAGATCTATGGGGGATATAATAGTGCCCCCCCTGTAGAGATCTATGGGGGATATAATAGTGCCCCCCCCTGTAGAGATCTATGGGAGATATAATAGTGCCCCTCCTGTAGAGATCTATGGGAGATATAATAGTGCCCCCCCTGTAGAGATCTATGGGGGATATAATAGTGCCCCCCCCCTGTAGAGATCTATGGGGGATATAATAGTGCCCCCCCTGTAGAGATCTATGGGGAATATAATAGTGCCCCCCCCCTGTAGAGATCTATGGGGGATATAATAGTGCCCCTCCTGTAGAGATCTATGGGGGATATAATAGTGCCCCCCCTGTAGAGATCTATGGGGGATATAATAGTGCCCCCCCCTGTAGAGATCTATGGGGGATATAATAGTGCCCCCCCCTGTAGAGATCTATGGGGGATATAATAGTGCCCCCCCTGTAGAGATCTATGGGAGATATAATAGTGCCCCCCTGTAGAGATCTATGGGGGATATAATAGTTCCCCCCTGTAGAGATCTATGGGGGATATAATAGTGCCCCCCCTGTAGAGATCTATGGGGGATATAATAGTGCCCCCCCCCCTGTAGACATCTATGGGAGATATAATAGTGCCCCCCCCTGTAGAGATCTATGGGGGATATAATAGTGCCCTCCCTGTAGAGATCTATGGGGGATATAATAGTGCCCCCCCCCTGTAGAGATCTATGGGAGATATAATAGTGCCCCTCCTGTAGAGATCTATGGGGGATATAATAGTGCCCCCCCCTGTAGAGATCTATGGGGGATATAATAGTGCCCCCCCCTGTAGAGATCTATGGGGGATATAATAGTGCCCCCCCTGTAGAGATCTATGGGAGATATAATAGTGCCCCTCCTGTAGAGATCTATGGGGGATATAATAGTGCCCCCCCCTGTAGAGATCTATGGGGGATATAATAGTGCCCCCCTGTAGAGATCTATGGGAGATATAATAGTGCCCCTCCTGTAGAGATCTATGGGGGATATAATAGTGCCCCTCCCCCTGTAGAGATCTATGGGGATATAATAGTGCCCCTCCTGTAGAGATCTATGGGGGATATAATAGTGCCCCTCCTGTAGAGATCTATGGGAGATATAATAGTGCCCCCCCCTGTAGAGATCTATGGGGGATATAATAGTGCCCCCCCCCCTGTAGAGATCTATGGGAGATATAATAGTGCCCCCTCCTGTAGAGATCTATGGGGGATATAATAGTGCCCCCCTGTAGAGATCTATGGGAGATATAATAGTGCCCTCCCTGTAGAGATCTATGGGGGATATAATAGTGCCCCCCCCCCCTGTAGAGATCTATGGGGGATATAATAGTGCCCCCCCTGTAGAGATCTATGGGAGATATAATAGTGCCCCCCCTGTAGAGATCTATGGGGGATATAATAGTGCCCCCCCTCCTGTAGAGATCTATGGGGGATATAATAGTGCCCCCCCCTGTAGAGATCTATGGGGGATATAATAGTGCCCCTCCTGTAGAGATCTATGGGGGATATAATAGTGCCCCCTCCTGTAGAGATCTATGGGGGATATAATAGTGCCCCCCCTCCTGTAGAGATCTATGGGGGATATAATAGTGCCCCCCTCCTGTAGAGATCTATGGGGGATATAATAGTGCCCCCCTCCTGTAGAGATCTATGGGGGATATAATAGTGCCCCTCCTGTAGAGATCTATGGGGGATATAATAGTGCCCCTCCTGTAGAGATCTATGGGGGATATAATAGTGCCCCCCCTGTAGAGATCTATGGGGGATATAATAGTGCCCCTCCTGTAGAGATCTATGGGGGATATAATAGTGCCCCCCTGTAGAGATCTATGGGGGATATAATAGTGCCCCCCTCCTGTAGAGATCTATGGGGGATATAATAGTGCCCCCCCCTGTAGAGATCTATGGGAGATATAATAGTGCCCCTCCTGTAGAGATCTATGGGGGATATAATAGTGCCCCCCCTGTAGAGATCTATGGGGGATATAATAGTGCCCCTCCTGTAGAGATCTATGGGGGATATAATAGTGCCCCCCCCCCTGTAGAGATCTATGGGGGATATAATAGTGCCCCCTCCTGTAGAGATCTATGGGGGATATAATAGTGCCCCTCCTGTAGAGATCTATGGGGGATATAATAGTGTCCCCCCCTGTAGAGATCTATGGGGGATATAATAGTGCCCCTCCTGTAGAGATCTATGGGAGATATAATAGTGCCCCTCCTGTAGAGATCTATGGGGGATATAATAGTGCCCCCCCTGTAGAGATCTATGGGAGATATAATAGTGCCCCTCCTGTAGAGATCTATGGGGGATATAATAGTGCCCCCCTGTAGAGATCTATGGGGGATATAATAGTGCCCCCCTGTAGAGATCTATGGGGGATATAATAGTGCCCCTCCTGTAGAGATCTATGGGGATATAATAGTGCCCCCCCTGTAGAGATCTATGGGGGATATAATAGCGCCCCTCCTGTAGAGATCTATGGGAGATATAATAGTGCCCCCCCTGTAGAGATCTATGGGGGATATAATAGTGCCCCTCCTGTAGAGATCTATGGGGGATATAATAGTGCCCCCCTGTAGAGATCTATGGGGGATATAATAGTGCCCCCCCTGTAGAGATCTATGGGGGATATAATAGTGCCCCCCCTGTAGAGATCTATGGGGGATATAATAGTGCTCCCCCTGTAGAGATCTATGGGAGATATAATAGTGCCCCTCCTGTAGAGATCTATGGGGGATATAATAGTGCCCCCCCAGTAGAGATCTATGGGGGATATAAATGCCCCCCCCCCTGTAGAGATCTATGGGGGATATAATAGTGCCCCCCAGTAGAGATCTATGGGGGATATAATAGTGCCCCTCCTGTAGAGATCTATGGGGATATAATAGTGCCCCCCCCTGTAGAGATCTATGGGGGATATAATAGTGCCCCCCCTGTAGAGATCTATGGGGGATATAATAGTGCCCCCCCCGTAGAGATCTATGGGGGAATATAATAGTGCCCCCCCTCCTGTAGAGATCTATGGGGGATATAATAGTGCCCCTGTAGAGATCTATGGGGGATATAATTAGTGCCCCCCCTGTAGAGATCTATGGGGATATAATAGTGCCCCCCCTGTAGGGATCTATGGGGATATAATAGTGCCCCCCCTGTAGAGGATCTTATGGGGGATATAATAGTAATGCCCCCCCCCCCCTGTAGAAATCTATGGGGGATATAATAGTGCCCCCCCCCCTGTAGAGATCTATGGGGGATATAATAGTGCCCCTCCTGTAGAGATCTATGGGGATATAATAGTGCCCCCCCCCTGTAGAGATCTATGGGGGATATAATAGCGCCCCCCCTGTAGAGATCTATGGGGGATATAATAGTGCCCCTCCTGTAGAGATCTATGGGGGATATAATAGTGCCCCCCCTGTAGAGATCTATGGGGGATATAATAGTGCCCCTCCTGTAGAGATCTATGGGAGATATAATAGTGCCCCCCCTGTAGAGATCTATGGGGGATATAATAGTGCCCCCCCCCCTGTAGAGATCTATGGGGATATAATAGTGCCCCCTCCTGTAGAGATCTATGGGGGATATAATAGTGCCCCCCCTGTAGAGATCTATGGGAGATATAATAGTGCCCCTCCTGTAGAGATCTATGGGAGATATAATAGTGCCCCCCTGTAGAGATCTATGGGGGATATAATAGTGCCCCTCCCTGTAGAGATCTATGGGAGATATAATAGTGCCCCCCCTGTAGAGATCTATGGGGGATATAATAGTGCCCCCCCTGTAGAGATCTATGGGAGATATAATAGTGCCCCCCCCCCTGTAGAGATCTATGGGGGATATAATAGTGCCCCCCCCTGTAGAGATCTATGGGGGATATAATAGTGCCCCCCCCCCTGTAGAGATCTATGGGAGATATAATAGTGCCCCTCCTGTAGAGATCTATGGGAGATATAATAGCGCCCCCCCTGTAGAGATCTATGGGGGATATAATAGTGCCCCCCCTGTAGAGATCTATGGGGGATATAATAGTGCCCCCCTGTAGAGATCTATGGGGGATATAATAGTGCCCCCCCTGTAGAGATCTATGGGGGATATAATAGTGCCCCCCCTGTAGAGATCTATGGGGGATATAATAGTGCCCCCCCTGTAGAGATCTATGGGGGATATAATAGTGCCCCCCCTGTAGAGATCTATGGGGGATATAATAGTGTCCCCCCCTGTAGAGATCTATGGGAGATATAATAGTGCCCCTCCTGTAGAGATCTATGGGGGATATAATAGTGCCCCCTCCTGTAGAGATCTATGGGGGATAAAATAGTGCCCCTCCTGTAGAGATCTATGGGAGATATAATAGTGCCCCCCCTGTAGAGATCTATGGGGGATATAATAGTGCCCCTCCTGTAGAGATCTATGGGGGATATAATAGTGCCCCCTCCTGTAGAGATCTATGGGGGATATAATAGTGCCCCCCTGTAGAGATCTATGGGGGATATAATAGTGCCCCCACCTGTAGAGATCTATGGGGGATATAATAGTGCCCCCCCTCCTGTAGAGATCTATGGGGGATATAATAGTGCCCCCCCCCCCTGTAGAGATCTATGGGGGATATAATAGTGCCCCCCCCTGTAGAGATCTATGGGGGATATAATAGTGCCCCCCCTGTAGAGATCTATGGGGGATATAATAGTGCCCCCCCTCCTGTAGAGATCTATGGGAGATATAATAGTGCCCCCCCTGTAGAGATCTATGGGGGATATAATAGTGCCCCTCCTGTAGAGATCTATGGGGGATATAATAGTGCCCCCCCTGTAGAGATCTATGGGGGATATAATAGTGCCCCCCCTGTAGAGATCTATGGGGGATATAATAGTGCCCCCCCTGTAGAGATCTATGGGGGATATAATAGTGCCCCTCCTGTAGAGATCTATGGGGGATATAATAGTGCCCCTCCCTGTAGAGATCTATGGGGGATATAATAGTGCCCCCCCTGTAGAGATCTATGGGGGATATAATAGTGCCCCCCCCCTGTAGAGATCTATGGGGGATATAATAGTGCCCCTCCTGTAGAGATCTATGGGAGATATAATAGTGCCCCCCCTGTAGAGATCTATGGGGGATATAATAGTGCCCCCCCCTGTAGAGATCTATGGGAGATATAATAGTGCTCCTCCTGTAGAGATCTATGGGGGATATAATAGTGCCCCTCCTGTAGAGATCTATGGGAGATATAATAGTGCCCCTCCCCCTGTAGAGATCTATGGGAGATATAATAGTGCCCCCCCTCCTGTAGAGATCTATGGGAGATATAATAGTGCCCCCCCTCCTGTAGAGATCTATGGGAGATATAATAGTGCCCCTCCTGTAGAAATCTATGGGAGATATAATAGTGCCCCTCCTGTAGAAATCTATGGGGGATATAATAGTGCCCCTCCTGTAGAGATCTATGGGGGATATAATAGTGCCCCCCTGTAGAAATCTATGGGGGATATAATATTGCCCCCCCCCCTGTAGAGATCTATGGGGATATAATAGTGCCCCCCTGTAGAGATCTATGGGGGATATAATAGTGCCCCCTCCTGTAGAGATCTATGGGAGATATAATAGTGCCCCCTCCTGTAGAGATCTATGGGGGATATAATAGTGCCCCTCCTGTAGAGATCTATGGGAGATATAATAGTGCCCCCCCCTGTAGAGATCTATGGGGGATATAATAGTGCCCCCCCCCCTGTAGAGATCTATGGGAGATATAATAGTGCCCCCCCTCCTGTAGAGATCTATGGGGGATATAATAGTGCCCCCTCCTGTAGAGATCTATGGGAGATATAATAGTGCCCCCCCTGTAGAGATCTATGGGGGATATAATAGTGCCCCCCCCCCGTAGAGATCTATGGGGGATATAATAGTGCCCCCCCTGTAGAGATCTATGGGGGATATAATAGTGCCCCCCCTGTAGAGATCTATGGGGGATATAATAGTGCCCCCCCCTGTAGAGATCTATGGGAGATATAATAGTGCCCCCCCTGTAGAGATCTATGGGAGATATAATAGTGCCCCTCCTGTAGAGATCTATGGGGGATATAATAGTGCCCCCCCTCCTGTAGAGATCTATGGGGGATATAATAGTGCCCCCCCTCCTGTAGAGATCTATGGGGGATATAATAGTGCCCCCCCTGTAGAGATCTATGGGAGATATAATAGTGCCCCCCCCCCTGTAGAGATCTATGGGGGATATAATAGTGCCCCCCCCCCCTGTAGAGATCTATGGGGGATATAATAGTGCCCCCCCCTGTAGAGATCTATGGGGGATATAATAGTGCCCTCCCTGTAGAGATCTATGGGGGATATAATAGTGCCCCCCTGTAGAGATCTATGGGGGATATAATAGTGCCCCCCCCCCTGTAGAGATCTATGGGGGATATAATAGTGCCCCCCCCCCCTGTAGAGATCTATGGGAGATATAATAGTGCCCCCCCTCCTGTAGAGATCTATGGGGGATATAATAGTGCCCCCCCCCTGTAGAGATCTATGGGGGATATAATAGTGCCCCCCTGTAGAGATCTATGGGGGATATAATAGTGCCCCCTCCTGTAGAGATCTATGGGGAGATATAATAGTGCCCCCTCCTGTAGAGATCTATGGGGGATATAATAGTGCCCCCCTCCTGTAGAGATCTATGGGAGATATAATAGTGCCCCTCCTGTAGAGATCTATGGGGGATATAATAGTGCCCCCCCCCTGTAGAGATCTATGGGGGATATAATAGTGCCCCCCCCCTGTAGGGATCTATGGGGGATATAATAGTGCCCCCCCTGTAGAGATCTATGGGGATATAATAGTGCCCCCCCCTGTAGAGATCTATGGGGAATATAATAGTGCCCCCCCCCCCTGTAGAGATCTATGGGGGATATAATAGTGCCCCCCCTGTAGAGATCTATGGGGGATATAATAGTGCCCCCCCTGTAGAGATCTATGGGAGATATAATAGTGCCCCTCCTGTAGAGATCTATGGGAGATATAATAGTGCCCCCCCTGTAGAGATCTATGGGAGATATAATAGTGCCCCCCCCCTGTAGAGATCTATGGGGATATAATAGTGCCCCCCCCTGTAGAGATCTATGGGGGATATAATAGTGCCCCCCCCTGTAGAGATCTATGGGGGATATAATAGTGCCCCCCCTGTAGAGATCTATGGGGGATATAATAGTGCCCCCCCTGTAGAGATCTATGGGGGATATAATAGTGCCCCCCCCCGTAGAGATCTATGGGGGATATAATAGTGCCCCCCCTGTAGAGATCTATGGGGGATATAATAGTGCCCCCCCTGTAGAGATCTATGGGGGATATAATAGTGCCCCCCTGTAGAGATCTATGGGAGATATAATAGTGCCCCCCCTGTAGAGATCTATGGGGGATATAATAGTGCCCCCCCCCCCCCTGTAGAGATCTATGGGAGATATAATAGTGCCCCCCCTGTAGAGATCTATGGGGGATATAATAGTGCCCCCCCCTGTAGAGATCTATGGGGGATATAATAGTGCCCCCCCCTGTAGAGATCTATGGGAGATATAATAGTGCCCCCCCTGTAGAGATCTATGGGAGATATAATAGTGCCCCCCCCCCTGTAGAGATCTATGGGGGATATAATAGTGCCCCCCCCCTGTAGAGATCTTCGGGGGATATAATAGTGCCCCCTCCTGTAGAGATCTATGGGGGATATAATAGTGCCCCCCCTGTAGAGATCTATGGGAGATATAATAGTGCCCCCCCTGTAGAGATCTATGGGGGATATAATAGTGCCCCCCCCTGTAGAGATCTATGGGAGATATAATAGTGCCCCCCCCCCCCTGTAGAGATCTATGGGAGATATAATAGTGCCCCCCCTGTAGAGATCTATGGGGGATATAATAGTGCCCCCCCCTGTAGAGATCTATGGGGGATATAATAGTGCCCCCCCCTGTAGAGATCTATGGGAGATATAATAGTGCCCCCCCTGTAGAGATCTATGGGAGATATAATAGTGCCCCCCCCCTGTAGAGATCTATGGGGGATATAATAGTGCCCCCCCCCTGTAGAGATCTATGGGGGATATAATAGTGCCCCCCTGTAGAGATCTATGGGAGATATAATAGTGCCCCCCCTGTAGAGATCTATGGGAGATATAATAGTGCCCCCCCTGTAGAGATCTATGGGGGATATAATAGTGCCCCCTCCTGTAGAGATCTATGGGGGATATAATAGTGCCCCCCCCTGTAGAGATCTATGGGAGATATAATAGTGCCCCTCCTGTAGAGATCTATGGGAGATATAATAGTGCCCCTCCTGTAGAGATCTATGGGAGATATAATAGCGCCCCCCCTGTAGAGATCTATGGGGATATAATAGTGCCCCTCCTGTAGAGATCTATGGGGGATATAATAGTGCCCCCCCTGTAGAGATCTATGGGGGATATAATAGTGCCCCCCCTGTAGAGATCTATGGGGGATATAATAGTGCCCCCCCTGTAGAGATCTATGGGGGATATAATAGTGCCCCCCCTGTAGAGATCTATGGGGGATATAATAGTGCCCCCCCTGTAGAGATCTATGGGGGATATAATAGTGCCCCCCCTGTAGAGATCTATGGGGGATATAATAGTGCCCCTCCTGTAGAGATCTATGGGAGATATAATAGTGCCCCTCCTGTAGAGATCTATGGGGGATATAATAGTGCCCCCCCTCCCTGTAGAGATCTATGGGGGATATAATAGTGCCCCCCTCCCTGTAGAGATCTATGGGGGATATAATAGTGCCCCCCCTGTAGAGATATATGGGAGATATAATAGTGCCCCCCCCCCCTGTAGAGATCTATGGGAGATATAATAGTGCCCCTCCTGTAGAGATCTATGGGGGATATAATAGTGCCCCCCCTGTAGAGATCTATGGGGGATATAATAGTGCCCCCCCTGTAGAGATCTATGGGGGATATAATAGTCCCCCCCCTGTAGAGATCTATGGGGGATATAATAGTGCCCCCCCCTGTAGAGATCTATGGGGGATATAATAGTGCCCCCCCTGTAGAGATCTATGGGGGATATAATAGTGCCCCCCCTGTAGAGATCTATGGGGGATATAATAGTGCCCCCCCTGTAGAGATCTATGGGGGATATAATAGTGCCCCCCCTGTAGAGATCTATGGGGGATATAATAGTGCCCCCCCTGTAGAGATCTATGGGGGATATAATAGTGCCCCCCCTGTAGAGATCTATGGGGGATATAATAGTGCCCCCTCCTGTAGAGATCTATGGGGGATATAATAGTGCCCCCCCTGTAGAGATCTATGGGGGATATAATAGTGCCCCCCCCCTGTAGAGATCTATGGGGGATATAATAGTGCCCCCCCCCCCTCTGTAGCACTTGGTATCGCCCTCTCTCAGCACATCACTTGATGCAGTGGTACAGTCTCCTGTTAGGGGCGTGGTTACTGTCTTCCCGCCCGCTGCGCGGTGGTTTGTGGGAGCAGGGGGCGGGCAGTTACAGTCGGCGCCATCTTGTCTCCTCTTTGTGGCGGCTCCTCCGCTCCGCGTCCTGATCTCCCGCCGCAGCTTTCACCGCATCTGAGATGGGACGGAAGAAGAAGAAGCAGCTCAAGCCCTGGTGCTGGTATCCTTTACTGCTGAAGCCCGTGCTCACCCGCCGGGCCACGCTCTCTCCCCCCCCCTATACACCCGCCCGGGCCCCGCTCCCCCCTGTATACACCCGCTCCCCCCTGTATACACCCGCCCGGGCCCCGCTCCCCCCTGTATACACCCGCCCGGGCCCCGCTCCCCCCCCTATACACCCGCCCGGGCCCCGCTCCCCCCCCTATACACCCGCCCGGGCCCCGCTCCCCCCCGTATACACCCGCCCGGGCCCCGCTCCCCCCTGTATACACCCGCCCGGGCCCCTCTCCCCCCTGTATACACCCGCCCGGGCCCCGCTCCCCCCTCCATACAGCCGCCCGGGCCCCGCTCCCCCTCTATACACCCGCCCGGGCCCCGCTCCCCCCCCCCGTATACACCCGCCCGCGCCCCGCTCTCCCCTGTATACACCCGCCCGGGCCCCGCTCCCCCCCGTATACACCCGCCCGCGCCCCGCTCTCCCCTGTATACACCCGCCCGCGCCCCGCTCTCCCCTGTATACACCCGCCCGCGCCCCGCTCTCCCCTGTATACACCCGCCCGCGCCCCGCTCTCCCCCGTATACACCCGCCCGCGCCCCGCTCTCCCCTGTATACACCCGCCCGCGCCCCGCTCCCCCCTGTATACACCCGCCCGCGCCCCGCTCTCCCCTGTATACACCCGCCCGGGCCCCGCTCCCCCCCGTATACACCCGCCCGGGCCCCTCTCCCCCCTGTATACACCCGCCCGGGCCCCTCTCCCCCCTGTATACACCCGCCCGGGCCCCGCTCCCCCCTCCATACAGCCGCCCGGGCCCCGCTCCCCCTCTATACACCCGCCCGGGCCCCGCTCCCCCCCCCGTATACACCCGCCCGCGCCCCGCTCTCCCCTGTATACACCCGCCCGGGCCCCGCTCCCCCCCGTATACACCCGCCCGCGCCCCGCTCTCCCCTGTATACACCCGCCCGCGCCCCGCTCTCCCCTGTATACACCCGCCCGCGCCCCGCTCCCCCCTGTATACACCCGCCCGCGCCCCGCTCTCCCCTGTATACACCCGCCCGGGCCCCTCTCCCCCCTGTATACACCCGCCCGGGCCCCGCTCCCCCCTCCATACAGCCGCCCGGGCCCCGCTCCCCCTCTATACACCCGCCCGGGCCCCGCTCCCCCCCCCCCCCTATACACCCGCCCGGGCCCCGCTCCCCCCTCCATACAGCCGCCAAGGCCCCGCTCCCCCCTGTATACACCCGCCCGGGCCCCGCTCCCCCCTGTATACACCCGCCCGGGCCCCGCTCCCCCCTCCATACAGCCGCCAAGGCCCCGCTCCCCCCTGTATACACCCGCCCGGGCCCCGCTCCCCCCTGTATACACCCGCCCGGGCCCCGCTCCCCCCTCCCCCCTCCATACACCCGCCCGGGCCCCGCTCCCCCCTCCATACACCCGCCCGGGCCCCTCTCCCCCCCGTATACACCCGCCCGGGCCCCTCTCCCCCCTGTATACACCCGCCCGGGCCCCGCTCCCCCCTCCATACAGCCGCCAAGGCCCCGCTCCCCCCTCCATACAGCCGCCAAGGCCCCGCTCCCCCCTGTATACACCCGCCCGGGCCCCGCTCCCCCCTCCATACAGCCGCCAAGGCCCCGCTCTCCCCTGTATACAGCCGCCAAGGCCCCGCTCCCCCCTCCATACAGCCGCCAAGGCCCCGCTCCCCCCTGTATACACCCGCCCGGGCCCCGCTCCCCCCTCCATACAGCCGCCCGGGCCCCGCTCCCCCCTGTATACACCCGCCCGGGCCCCGCTCCCCCCTGTATACACCCGCCCGGGCCCCGCTCCCCCCTGTATACACCCGCCCGGGCCCCGCTCCCCCCTGTATGCACCCGCCCGGGCCCCGCTCCCCCCTCCATACAGCCGCCAAGGCCCCGCTCCCCCCTGTATACACCCGCCCGGGCCCCTCTCCCCCCTGTATACACCCGCCCGGGCCCCGCTCCCCCCTCCATACAGCCGCCAAGGCCCCGCTCCCCCCTCCATACAGCCGCCAAGGCCCCGCTCCCCCCTGTATACACCCGCCCGGGCCCCGCTCCCCCCTCCATACAGCCGCCAAGGCCCCGCTCCCCCCTGTATACACCCGCCCGGGCCCCGCTCCCCCCTCCATACAGCCGCCAAGGCCCCGCTCCCCCCTGTATACACCCGCCCGGGCCCCGCTCCCCCCTGTATACACCCGCCCGGGCCCCGCTCCCCCCTGTATACACCCGCCCGGGCCCCGCTCCCCCCTGTATACACCCGCCCGGGCCCCGCTCCCCCCTGTATACACCCGCCCGGGCCCCGCTCCCCCCTGTATGCACCCGCCCGGGCCCCGCTCCCCCCTCCATACAGCCGCCAAGGCCCCGCTCCCCCCTGTATACACCCGCCCGGGCCCCTCTCCCCCCTGTATACACCCGCCCGGGCCCCGCTCCCCCCTCCATACAGCCGCCAAGGCCCCGCTCCCCCCTCCATACAGCCGCCAAGGCCCCGCTCCCCCCTGTATACACCCGCCCGGGCCCCGCTCCCCCCTCCATACAGCCGCCAAGGCCCCGCTCCCCCCTGTATACACCCGCCCGGGCCCCGCTCCCCCCTGTATACACCCGCCCGGGCCCCGCTCCCCCCTGTATACACCCGCCCGGGCCCCGCTCCCCCCTGTATACACCCGCCCGGGCCCCGCTCCCCCCTGTATACACCCGCCCGGGCCCCGCTCCCCCCTGTATACACCCGCCCGGGCCCCGCTCCCCCCTGTATACACCCGCCCGGGCCCCGCTCCCCCCTGTATACACCCGCCCGGGCCCCGCTCCCCCTGTATACACCCGCCCGGGCCCCGCTCCCCCCTGTATACACCCGCCCGGGCCCCGCTCCCCCCTGTATACACCCGCCCGGGCCCCGCTCTCCCCTGTATACACCCGCCCGGGCCCCGCTCTCCCCTGTATACACCCGCCCGGGCCCCGCTCTCCCCTGTATACACCCGCCCGCGCCCCGCTCTCCCCTGTATACACCCGCCCGGGCCCCGTATACACCCGCCCGCGCCCCGCTCTCCCCTGTATGCGCCCTGCCGGGCCCCCGCCCCCCGTCCCCGTATGCGCCCTGCCGGGCCCCCGCTCCCCGTCCCCGTATGCGCCCTGCCGGGCCCCCGCTCCCCGTCCCCGTATGCGCCCTGCCGGGCCCCCGCTCCCCGTCCCCGTATGCGCCCTGCCGGGCCCCCGCTCCCCGTCCCCGTATGCGCCCTGCCGGGCCCCCGCTCCCCGTCCCCGTATGCGCCCTGCCGGGCCCCCGCTCCCCGTCCCCGTATGCGCCCTGCCGGGCCCCCGCTCCCCGTCCCCGTATGCGCCCTGCCGGGCCCCCGCTCCCCGTCCCCGTATGCGCCCTGCCGGGCCCCCGCTCCCCGTCCCCGTATGCGCCCTGCCGGGCCCCCGCTCCCCGTCCCCGTATGCGCCCTGCCGGGCCCCCGCTCCCCGTCCCCGTATGCGCCCTGCCGGGCCCCCGCTCCCCGTCCCCGTATGCGCCCTGCCGGGCCCCCGCTCCCCGTCCCCGTATGCGCCCTGCCGGGCCCCCGCTCCCCGTCCCCGTATGCGCCCTGCCGGGCCCCCGCTCCCCGTCCCCGTATGCGCCCTGCCGGGCCCCCGCTCCCCGTCCCCGTATGCGCCCTGCCGGGCCCCCGCTCCCCGTCCCCGTATGCGCCCTGCCGGGCCCCCGCTCCCCGTCCCCGTATGCGCCCGTCTTGTTTATGTTTGTGCAGTTTTCTATCTCCTTGCTTCCGAGAAATCCTTAACCAGGCCTCAGGTACTGCAACCGGGACTTCGATGACGAGAAGATCCTCATCCAGCACCAGAAGGCCAAGCACTTCAAATGTCACATCTGTCACAAGAAGCTGTACACGGGCCCGGGCCTGGCCATCCACTGCATGCAGGTAGGGGGGGCAAGTGAATGGGCATCCAGGGTGGCATCGGGCACGGGGGGGTGGGGGTGGGGCGGCTGGGGCCATTGGGCACATGGGGGGGTGGGCGGCTGGTGCCATCGGGCACATGGGGCGGGCGGCTGGGGCCATCGGGCACATGGGGGGGCGGGGTGCGCGGCTGGGGCCATCGGGCACAAGGGGGGGCGGGCGGCTGGGGCCATCGGGCACATGGGGGGGGGTGCGCGGCTGGGGCCATCGGGCACATGGGGGGGGGGTGCGCGGCTGGGGCCATCGGGCACATGGGGGGGGGGTGCGCGGCTGGGGCCATCGGGCACATGGGGGGGGGGGTGCGCGGCTGGGGCCATCGGACACATGGGGGGGGGGGTGCGCGGCTGGGGCCATCGGGCACATGGGGGGGGGTGCGCGGCTGGGGCCATCGGACACATGGGGGGGGGGTGCGCGGCTGGGGCCATCGGACACATGGGGGGGGGGGGCTGGGGCCATCGGGCACATGGGGGGGGGGCGGTCGGCTGGGGCCATCGGGCACATGGGGGGGGGGTGTGGTCAGACCTTGCAGGGGGTGTGGTGCTCACTGACTGGCGCTTCTCTCCAGGTACATAAGGAGACCATTGATGCTGTTCCCAATGCCATTCCTGGCAGGACGGACATTGAACTGGAAATCTATGGAATGGAAGGAATTCCTGAGAAGGATATGGAGGAGAGGAGGCGGCTGCTGGAGCAGAAAACACAAGGTACGTGAGTGACCCTGGGGGCTGGGGGGCTTCTCTCTGGACTCCGGTAACACCACATATTCTGTGCTCCTCCAGCTGATGGACAGAAGAAGAAACAGGATGACTCTGACTATGAGGATGACGATGAGTCCGGGCCGTCCAGCTCTTTCCCGGTGCAGATGCATGCCCAGCAGGGGTATATCCCGGGCCTCCATGGGTTAGCCGGGCCCGGCATGCCTCCGGGTGAGTTCGCTCTCCATGGTAGAGGTGCTGCCGGCTAGTTTGCTGGTGAGGATCTTCTTGCTGATGGTCTTGTATCTTCCTAGGAATCCCTCATCTGATGCCGTCTGTGCCGCCTCTGATGCCCGGCATACCCCCGGTGATGCCTGGGATGCCGCACGGGTAGGTGCCGGTTACTCTTTACTCTGTTACAGGTTGGATGTTTTCTTACACTTGTTGTTTCTCTATCAGGTTGTTACCGATGGGAATGATGCACCACCATGCGCCTGGCATCCCCCCCATGATGGCTGGGTTACCTCCAGGTACGTGCACTGCCCCATCTCTGCATGTAGAATCTGGATTTTCAGGTTAATGGAGCATCCCCTCCATAATGTTTTCTGCCTTGGTTTAGGTGTGCCGCCGCCCGTTGGTCCACGTCCTGGGATACCGGTTGTTACACAAGCTCAGCCCATGTCTGCCCCAGGGGTTGGCAGGCTCCCCACTCCCAGCACATCTACTCCCACCATGGCATCGGTACCCAAGCCGCTGTTCCCCAGTGCTGGGCAGGTAAGGAGCGTGGTCTGTACACCCTGGAAGTAGCAGCCTCTGGGAAGGCCTGATTGTGGTCATAATTTCCTTCAAGGGGACTCCTTGTATAAGTCCATAGTGAGCCCCTAAACAGGTTGTTTGAGGGCACCTGTGGTCTCTGCAGTCGGCCCCTACCAGAACCGTATGCAGATCTGGACCTCTGCGCTCCCTACATGAAGTCACAAACCAAACTTTTAGAAAAGTGCACAGACTCCATCCACTGCACCGGCCGTGATGATTGTGAGCCTGGCGTGTGTCTGCTGTCGGGGGGAGGGCGGGCTGGGGGTCAGGGGTCTCTCACCTGTGATCTCTCTTCACCGCTTCCTCTCTTTGTGCTGCAGATGGGATCCCCCGTCACCAGTTCAGCCTCGTCGTCCTCCAGCTCTGAGAGCCTCTCTGCACCTGCTAAAGTTCTCTTCCCTAGTGCTGCACAAGTATGCAGGAGCTCGCAGTGTTTAGTGTTTGCTTCACTTATTAACCTTTTGGACTGCTGCGGTCAGAACCTTGGGGGTCTAAAGGGTTAATGCATGCCTTGCATCTCCTGGGCATGGGTGTAGTGCATGTATATATGCCCACTATATGCATACATCTATAGAATAGTCCCTGCTATGGATATTGTAGCATAGAGATAGTATCCAGCTGGAAGGACAGTCCTTGTGGGGGAGCCTAGTGAAGATGTGCCCCCCACAGGAAGATCCTTCTCTGCCTGATGTCCCCTGCTTCAGCAAGTTGAGTCTTGTTGCGATTTTGTGCATGTATTAGCCACTCCTGTGGATCCCGGTATATCTGGCACCTGTCCTCTTGTTGGTGGGGGAGGAGGGGGATATTCGGCAGGGCACTAGGACTACATGCAGTCATGGGGTGTGTGGCACTGGCCGCTCGCTTGCTTGCTGATGCTGTGCGCTCTGGCTTTGCTCTCTTCTGCACCCGTATGATCTGGAGTTAGTAAAGTGACGGCGTGTTTTTCCTTTTTGCAGGCTCCGGCAGCAGTTGCAGGACCCGTGGGCACGGACTTTAAGCCCTTGAACAGTGCAACAATCACAACGTCTGAACCCCCCAAACCTACATTTCCCGCTTACACCCAATCAACCTTGTCAACCACTAGCACCACAAATAGCACGGCTGCTAAACCGGCTGCTTCCATAACAAGTAAGCCTGCTACCCTGAGTACTACTAGTGCTACTAGTAAGTTGATCCACCCAGATGAGGATATATCGCTGGTAAGTCCTGACTCCAGTACCAGAATCCCTCTAGGACCCCCTGTTGCCTAGTGTCTAAACCTTACTCTGAAGTTTCCAGCTTTGCTGATTCTCGTCTTTGGTTGTTTTCCAGGAAGAGAAACGTGCCCAGCTTCCGAAATACCAGCGTAACCTGCCTCGGCCAGGCCAGGCACCCATGGGGGTTCTTGGAAACCCTCTTGGAGCTATGATTGCACCGCAGCCTGGCATGCCCCCTCAGCAGCCTGGCATGAGGCACCCAATGCCCCCTCACGGTGAGAAGCGTGGCCTGTTCTGCTCAGTACTAGGATAGATGCGTCTCTCCGATATAGGGTGTGGTACATGCCCACCAGGGGATAGATGTGTCTGCCCGCCCCCCATATAGGATGGGACATGCTCTGCACTGGATGTGTCTCCCTATATAGGATGGGACATGCTCTGCACTGGATGTGTCTCCTGTATAGGATGGGACATGCCCTGCACTGGATGTGTCTCCCTATATATAGGATGGGACATGCTCTGCACTGGATGTGTCTCCTGTATAGGATGGGACGTGCTCTGCACTGGATGTGTCTCCTGTATAGGATGGGACGTGCTCTGCACTGGATGTGTCTCCCTGTATAGGATGGGACGTGCTCTGCACTGGATGTGTCTCCTGTATAGGATGGGACATGCTCTGCACTGGATGTGTCTCCCTATATATAGGATGGGACATGCTCTGCACTGGATGTGTCTCCCTATATATAGGATGGGACATGCTCTGCACTGGATGTGTCTCCCTATATATAGGATGGGACATGCTCTGCACTGGATGTGTCTCCCTATATATAGGATGGGACATGCTCTGCACTGGATGTGTCTCCCTATATAGGATGGGACATGCTCTGCACTGGATGTGTCTCCCTGTATAGGATGGGACGTGCTCTGCACTGGATGTGTCTCCCTGTATAGGATGGGACGTGCTCTGCACTGGATGTGTCTCCCTATATAGGATGGGACATTCTCTGCACTGGATGTGTCTCCCTGTATAGGATCGGACATGCTCTGCACTGGATGTGTCTCCCTATATAGGATGGGACGTGCTCTGCACTGGATGTGTCTCCTTATATAGGATGGGACGTGCTCTGCACTGGATGTGTCTCCTGTATAGGATGGGACGTGCCCTGCACTGGATGTGTCTCCCTGTATAGGATGGGACGTGCCCTGCACTGGATGTGTCTCCCTATATAGGATGGGACATGCTCTGCACTGCATGTGTCTCCCTATATAGGATGGGACGTGCTCTGCACTGGATGTGTCTCCCTGTATAGGATGGGACATGCTCTGCACTGGATGTGTCTCCCTATATAGGATGGGACATGCTCTGCACTGGATGTGTCTCCCTGTATAGGATGGGACGTGCTCTGCACTGGATGTGTCTCCCTGTATAGGATGGGACGTGCCCTGCACTGGATGTGTCTCCCTGTATAGGATGGGACATTCTCTGCACTGGATGTGTCTCCCTGTATAGGATGGGACATGCTCTGCACTGGATGTGTCTCCTGTATAGGATGGGACGTGCTCTGCACTGGATGTGTCTCCTGTATAGGATGGGACGTGCTCTGCACTGGATGTGTCTCCCTATATAGGATGGGACATTCTCTGCACTGGATGTGTCTCCTGTATAGGATGGGACATGCTCTGCACTGGATGTGTCTCCCTGTATAGGATGGGACATGCTCTGCACTGGATGTGTCTCCTGTATATGATCGGACATGCTCTGCACTGGATGTGTCTTTGGTTGCTGATGAGTCTCCTCTTCTCCCCCCACAGGTCAGTTTGGAAGTCCGCACCAAGGCATGCCAGGATTTCACCCAGGTGCCATGCCTCCATTTGCTCAAGGGCCACCTATGGTCCCATCGTACCAAGGGGGGCCTCCTCGGCCGCTGATGGGAATGCGACCCCCTGTCATGTCTCAAGGTGGCCGCTACTGACCAGGCTGCACTATAAATAGGTTTGGAGATTAACCCTTTCTCACCTTGTGCTGTGTACATAGCCGCGCTCCATCTCCCCGCATACCTGGAACTGTTGGACATTTGTTTTACACTGGGAGGGGGGTATTTTTATTTGCAGGGAGGGGCATGAGTGGACGCTTTCCTGATTTATACTGTATGGCTTCTTTTCCATCTAGGTTTGTGGCGTATAGTAAATATGGTTCGTTTAATTGTGAAGGCGCCAAATACCAGCACAAGGCAAGTTCTGTGACATTACTTTGCTCTATGTAAGGTGACGCCTTCACAGCTCGTCCTGGGCTGTTGGACTCCTGGTCCCCAACTGTGGTTGGTGAGGGCAGTGACTGTCTCTGGATGTGTCCTCTGACCTCTGTATTGTTCTTTTGCGCATTATGTAATAAAATAAGAGAAACCCCTCTGACTTTTTTTTATTGCCAGCTACGGAGCCGCTCCAAGGTTTGTATAGATGTCCCTCCTGCCGGGGGCAGCTGCCTCCAGTGCTCAGGGGGCCTCCACCACCCCCAGGCATTGGTACAGGATCTGTGCCTAGGAGACTGGTCCACCGGCTGTTCTTAGACTGTAGATTGGTTTTGCATGTGTTTCACTTAAGTTACTAAAACTTTGTTCTAAAATGAGCCTTTTTCTTCTCCCGTAGCCCTGCCCTAGCACAGAGTCTCAGTGTTGTCCCATTCAATCTGAGGCAAGTGGCATTTATTTTCTTCAGGGGCCCTCACAGCCTTAGCTGTTGGATATATAAGTCCCCAAACTTGCAGCAAGTTTGGTGAAGGCCCCTGCTGTTTTCTGTAATGTAGGGATTCTGCTGGTTCATTGTGTCACACGACCTGCTGTATAAAGTCCTATTCACAGCTACCTAACCAGTGCCCAGCAATGCCATCCGCCTACACAGTGAGGACACTGACCTGTCAGCACCCAGTGACACCGGTACCAGCTGGCCTGCATGGTGACACTCACCTGTACACTAGATGTGCCAGCACCCAGTGACACCAGTAGTGGCTGGCCTGCAGGGTAGGAGATCACTGGTGACACTCCCTGTATACTAGATGTGCCAGCACCCAGTGACACCAGTAGTGGCTGGCCTGCAGGGTAGGAGACCACTGGTGACACTCACCTGTATACTAGATGTGCCAGCACCCAGTGACACCAGTAGTGGCTGGCCTGCAGGGTAGGAGACCACTGGTGACACTCACCTGTATACTAGATGTGCCAGCACCCAGTGACACCAGTAGTGGCTGGCCTGCAGGGTAGGAGACCACTGGTGACACTCACCTGTATACTAGATGTGCCAGCACCCAGTGACACCAGTAGTGGCTCGCCTGCAGGGTAGGAGACCACTGGTGACACTCCCTGTATGCTAGATGTGCCAGCACCCAGTGACACCAGTAGTGGCTGGCCTGCAGGGTAGGAGGTCACTGGTGACACTCACCTGTATACTAGATGTGCCAGCACCCAGTGACACCAGTAGTGGCTGGCCTGCAGGGTAGGAGACCACTGGTGACACTCCCTGTATACTAGATGTGCCAGCACCCAGTGACACCAGTAGTGGCTGGCCTGCAGGGTAGGAGATCACTGGTGACACTCACCTGTATGCTAGATGTGCCAGCACCCAGTGACACCAGTAGTGGCTGGCCTGCAGGGTAGGAGGCCACTGGTGACACTCACCTGTATACTAGATGTGCCAGCACCCAGTGACACCAGTAGTGGCTGGTCTGCAGGGTAGGAGACCACTGGTGACACTCACCTGTATGCTAGATGTGCCAGCACCCAGTGACACCAGTAGTGGCTGGCCTGCAGGGTAGGAGACCACTGGTGACACTCACCTGTATACTAGATGTGCCAGCACCCAGTGACACCAGTAGTGGCTGGCCTGCAGGGTAGGAGACCACTGGTGACACTCACCTGTATGCTAGATGTGCCAGCACCCAGTGACACCAGTAGTGGCTGGCCTGCAGGGTAGGAGACCACTGGTGACACTCACCTGTATGCTAGATGTGCCAGCACCCAGTGACACCAGTAGTGGCTGGCCTGCAGGGTAGGAGACCACTGGTGACACTCGCCTGTATACTAGATGTGCCAGCACCCAGTGACACCAGTAGTGGCTGGCCTGCAGGGTAGGAGACCACTGGTGACACTCACCTGTATGCTAGATGTGCCAGCACCCAGTGACACCAGTAGTGGCTGGCCTGCAGGGTAGGAGGTCACTGGTGACACTCACCTGTATACTAGATGTGCCAGCACCCAGTGACACCAGTAGTGGCTGGCCTGCAGGGTAGGAGACCACTGGTGACACTCCCTGTATACTAGATGTGCCAGCACCCAGTGACACCAGTAGTGGCTCGCCTGCAGGGTAGGAGACCACTGGTGACACTCACCTGTATACTAGATGTGCCAGCACCCAGTGACACCAGTAGTGGCTGGCCTGCAGGGTAGGAGATCACTGGTGACACTCCCTGTATACTAGATGTGCCAGCACCCAGTGACACCAGTAGTGGCTCGCCTGCAGGGTAGGAGACCACTGGTGACACTCACCTGTATGCTAGATGTGCCAGCACCCAGTGACACCAGTAGTGGCTGGCCTGCAGGGTACGTGACTCACCTGTATACTAGATGTGCCAGCACCCAGTGACACCAGTAGTGGCTGGCCTGCAGGGTACGTGACTCACCTGTATACTAGATGTGCCAGCACCCAGTGACACCAGTAGTGGCTGGCCTGCAGGGTAGGACACCACTGGTGACACTCACCTGTATGCTAGATGTGCCAGCACCCAGTGACACCAGTAGTGGCTGGCCTGCAGGGTAGGACACCACTGGTGACACTCACCTGTATGCTAGATGTGCCAGCACCCAGTGACACCAGTAGTGGCTGGCCTGCAGGGTAGGAGATCACTGGTGACACTCACCTGTATGCTAGATGTGCCAGCACCCAGTGACACCAGTAGTGGCTGGCCTGCAGGGTAGGAGATCACTGGTGACACTCACCTGTATGCTAGATGTGCCAGCACCCAGTGACACCAGTAGTGGCTGGCCTGCAGGGTAGGAGATCACTGGTGACACTCCCTGTATACTAGATGTGCCAGCACCCAGTGACACCAGTAGTGGCTGGTCTGCAGGGTAGGAGACCACTGGTGACACTCACCTGTATGCTAGATGTGCCAGCACCCAGTGACGCCAGTAGTGGCTGGCCTGCAGGGTATTGGGTCACTGGTGACACTCACCTGTATACTAGATGTGCCAGCACCCAGTGACACCAGTAGTGGCTGGCCTGCAGGGTAGGAGACCACTGGTGACACTCACCTGTATGCTAGATGTGCCAGCACCCAGTGACACCAGTAGTGGCTGCCCTGCAGGGTACGTGACTCACCTGTATACTAGATGTGCCAGCACCCAGTGACACCAGTAGTGGCTGGCCTGCAGGGTAGGAGACCACTGGTGACACTCACCTGTATACTAGATGTGCCAGCACCCAGTGACACCAGTAGTGGCTGGCCTGCAGGGTAGGAGATCACTGGTGACACTCACCTGTATACTAGATGTGCCAGCACCCAGTGACACCAGTAGTGGCTGGCCTGCAGGGTAGGAGACCACTGGTGACACTCACCTGTATACTAGATGTGCCAGCACCCAGTGACACCAGTAGTGGCTGGCCTGCAGGGTAGGAGACCACTGGTGACACTCACCTGTATGCTAGATGTGCCAGCACCCAGTGACACCAGTAGCGGCTGGCCTGCAGGGTAGGAGATCACTGGTGACACTCACCTGTATACTAGATGTGCCAGCACCCAGTGACACCAGTAGTGGCTGGCCTGCAGGGTAGGAGACCACTGGTGACACTCACCTGTATACTAGATGTGCCAGCACCCAGTGACACCAGTAGTGGCTGGCCTGCAGGGTAGGAGATCACTGGTGACACTCACCTGTATACTAGATGTGCCAGCACCCAGTGACACCAGTAGTGGCTGGCCTGCAGGGTAGGAGACCACTGGTGACACTCACCTGTATGCTAGATGTGCCAGCACCCAGTGACACCAGTAGCGGCTGGCCTGCAGGGTAGGAGATCACTGGTGACACTCACCTGTATACTAGATGTGCCAGCACCCAGTGACACCAGTAGTGGCTGGCCTGCAGGGTAGGAGACCACTGGTGACACTCACCTGTATACTAGATGTGCCAGCACCCAGTGACACCAGTAGTGGCTGGCCTGCAGGGTAGGAGATCACTGGTGACACTCACCTGTATACTAGATGTGCCAGCACCCAGTGACACCAGTAGTGGCTGGCCTGCAGGGTAGGAGACCACTGGTGACACTCACCTGTATACTAGATGTGCCAGCACCCAGTGACACCAGTAGTGGCTGGCCTGCAGGGTAGGATACCACTGGTGACACACCTGTATACTAGATGTGCCAGCACCCAGTGACACCAGTAGCGGCTGCCCTGCAGGGTAGGATACCACTGGTGACACTCACTTGTATACTAGATGTGCCAGCACCCAGTGACACCAGTAGTGGCTGGCCTGCAGGGTAGGAGACCACTGGTGACACTCACCTGTATACTAGATGTGCCAGCACCCAGTGACACCAGTAGTGGCTGGCCTGCAGGGTAGGATACCACTGGTGACACACCTGTATACTAGATGTGCCAGCACCCAGTGACACCAGTAGCGGCTGCCCTGCAGGGTAGGATACCACTGGTGACACTCACTTGTATACTAGATGTGCCAGCACCCAGTGACACCAGTAGTGGCTGGCCTGCAGGGTAGGAGACCACTGGTGACACTCCCTGTATGCTAGATGTGCCAGCACCCAGTGACACCAGTAGTGGCTGGCCTGCAGGGTAGGAGACCACTGGTGACACTCACCTGTATACTAGATGTGCCAGCACCCAGTGACACCAGTAGCAGCTGGCCTGCAGGGTAGGAGGCCACTGGTGACACTCGCCTGTATACTAGATGTGCCAGCACCCAGTGACACCAGTAGTGGCTGGCCTGCAGGGTAGGAGACCACTGGTGACACTCACCTGTATACTAGATGTGCCAGCACCCAGTGACACCAGTAGTGGCTGGCCTGCAGGGTAGGAGATCACTGGTGACACTCCCTGTATACTAGATGTGCCAGCACCCAGTGACACCAGTAGTGGCTGGCCTGCAGGGTAGGAGATCACTGGTGACACTCACCTGTATACTAGATGTGCCAGCACCCAGTGACACCAGTAGTGGCTGGCCTGCAGGGTAGGAGACCACTGGTGACACTCACCTGTATGCTAGATGTGCCAGCACCCAGTGACACCAGTAGTGGCTGGCCTGCAGGGTAGGAGATCACTGGTGACACTCACTTGTATACTAGATGTGCCAGCACCCAGTGACACCAGTAGTGGCTGGCCTGCAGGGTAGGAGACCACTGGTGACACTCACCTGTATACTAGATGTGCCAGCACCCAGTGACACCAGTAGCGGCTGCCCTGCAGGGTAGGAGACCACTGGTGACACTCACCTGTATACTAGATGTGCCAGCACCCAGTGACACCAGTAGTGGCTGGCCTGCAGGGTAGGTGACTCACCTGTATACTAGATCTGCCAGCACCCAGTGACACCAGTAGTGGCTGGCCTGCAGGGTACGTGACTCACCTGTATACTAGATGTGCCAGCACCCAGTGACACCAGTAGTGGCTGGCCTGCAGGGTAGGAGATCACTGGTGACACTCACCTGTATGCTAGATGTGCCAGCACCCAGTGACACCAGTAGTGGCTGGCCTGCAGGGTAGGAGATCACTGGTGACACTCACCTGTATGCTAGATGTGCCAGCACCCAGTGACACCAGTAGTGGCTGGCCTGCAGGGTAGGAGATCACTGGTGACACTCACCTGTATGCTAGATGTGCCAACACCCAGTGACACCAGTAGTGGCTGGCCTGCAGGGTACGTGACTCACCTGTATACTAGATGTGCCATCACCCAGTGACACCAGTAGTGGCTGGCCTGCAGGGTAGGACACCACTGGTGACACTCACCTGTATGCTAGATGTGCCAGCACCCAGTGACACCAGTAGTGGCTGGCCTGCAGGGTACGTGACTCACCTGTATACTAGATGTGCCAGCACCCAGTGACACCAGTAGTGGCTGGCCTGCAGGGTAGGACACCACTGGTGACACTCACCTGTATGCTAGATGTGCCAGCACCCAGTGACACCAGTAGTGGCTGGCCTGCAGGGTAGGACACCACTGGTGACACTCACCTGTATGCTAGATGTGCCAGCACCCAGTGACACCAGTAGTGGCTGGCCTGCAGGGTAGGAGATCACTGGTGACACTCACCTGTATGCTAGATGTGCCAGCACCCAGTGACACCAGTAGTGGCTGGCCTGCAGGGTAGGAGATCACTGGTGACACTCACCTGTATGCTAGATGTGCCAGCACCCAGTGACACCAGTAGTGGCTGGCCTGCAGGGTAGGAGATCACTGGTGACACTCCCTGTATACTAGATGTGCCAGCACCCAGTGACACCAGTAGTGGCTGGTCTGCAGGGTAGGAGACCACTGGTGACACTCACCTGTATGCTAGATGTGCCAGCACCCAGTGACGCCAGTAGTGGCTGGCCTGCAGGGTATTGGGTCACTGGTGACACTCACCTGTATACTAGATGTGCCAGCACCCAGTGACACCAGTAGTGGCTGGCCTGCAGGGTAGGAGACCACTGGTGACACTCACCTGTATGCTAGATGTGCCAGCACCCAGTGACACCAGTAGTGGCTGCCCTGCAGGGTACGTGACTCACCTGTATACTAGATGTGCCAGCACCCAGTGACACCAGTAGTGGCTGGCCTGCAGGGTAGGAGACCACTGGTGACACTCACCTGTATACTAGATGTGCCAGCACCCAGTGACACCAGTAGTGGCTGGCCTGCAGGGTAGGAGACCACTGGTGACACTCACCTGTATGCTAGATGTGCCAGCACCCAGTGACACCAGTAGCGACTGGCCTGCAGGGTAGGAGATCACTGGTGACACTCACCTGTATACTAGATGTGCCAGCACCCAGTGACACCAGTAGTGGCTGGCCTGCAGGGTAGGAGACCACTGGTGACACTCACCTGTATGCTAGATGTGCCAGCACCCAGTGACACCAGTAGTGGCTGGCCTGCAGGGTAGGATACCACTGGTGACACACCTGTATACTAGATGTGCCAGCACCCAGTGACACCAGTAGCGGCTGCCCTGCAGGGTAGGATACCACTGGTGACACTCACTTGTATACTAGATGTGCCAGCACCCAGTGACACCAGTAGTGGCTGGCCTGCAGGGTAGGAGACCACTGGTGACACTCACCTGTATACTAGATGTGCCAGCACCCAGTGACACCAGTAGTGGCTGGCCTGCAGGGTAGGAGGTCACTGGTGACACTCACCTGTATACTAGATGTGCCAGCACCCAGTGACACCAGTAGCGGCTGGCCTGCAGGGTAGGAGACCACTGGTGACACTCACCTGTATACTAGATGTGCCAGCACCCAGTGACACCAGTAGTGGCTGGCCTGCAGGGTAGGAGATCACTGGTGACACTCACCTGTACACTAGATGTGCCAGCACCCAGTGACACCAGTAGTGGCTCGCCTGCAGGGTAGGAGGCCACTGGTGACACTCACCTGTATACTAGATGTGCCAGCACCCAGTGACACCAGTAGTGGCTGGCCTGCAGGGTAGGAGGCCACTGGTTACACTCACCTGTATACTAGATGTGCCAGCACCCAGTGACACCAGTAGTGGCTGGCCTGCAGGGTAGGAGACCACTGGTGACACTCACCTGTATACTAGATGTGCCAGCACCCAGTGACACCAGTAGTGGCTGGCCTGCAGGGTAGGAGGTCACTGGTGACACTCACCTGTATACTAGATGTGCCAGCACCCAGTGACACCAGTAGTGGCTGGCCTGCAGGGTAGGAGACCACTGGTGACACTCACCTGTATGCTAGATGTGCCAGCACCCAGTGACACCAGTAGTGGCTGGCCTGCAGGGTAGGATACCACTGGTGACACACCTGTATACTAGATGTGCCAGCACCCAGTGACACCAGTAGCGGCTGCCCTGCAGGGTAGGATACCACTGGTGACACTCACTTGTATACTAGATGTGCCAGCACCCAGTGACACCAGTAGTGGCTGGCCTGCAGGGTAGGAGACCACTGGTGACACTCCCTGTATACTAGATGTGCCAGCACCCAGTGACACCAGTAGTGGCTGGCCTGCAGGGTAGGAGACCACTGGTGACACTCACCTGTATGCTAGATGTGCCAGCACCCAGTGACACCAGTAGTGGCTGGCCTGCAGGGTAGGATACCACTGGTGACACACCTGTATACTAGATGTGCCAGCACCCAGTGACACCAGTAGCGGCTGCCCTGCAGGGTAGGATACCACTGGTGACACTCACTTGTATACTAGATGTGCCAGCACCCAGTGACACCAGTAGTGGCTGGCCTGCAGGGTAGGAGACCACTGGTGACACTCCCTGTATACTAGATGTGCCAGCACCCAGTGACACCAGTAGTGGCTGGTCTGCAGGGTAGGAGACCACTGGTGACACTCCCTGTATGCTAGATGTGCCAGCACCCAGTGACACCAGTAGTGGCTGGCCTGCAGGGTAGGAGACCACTGGTGACACTCACCTGTATACTAGATGTGCCAGCACCCAGTGACACCAGTAGCAGCTGGCCTGCAGGGTAGGAGGCCACTGGTGACACTCGCCTGTATACTAGATGTGCCAGCACCCAGTGACACCAGTAGTGGCTGGCCTGCAGGGTAGGAGACCACTGGTGACACTCACCTGTATACTAGATGTGCCAGCACCCAGTGACACCAGTAGTGGCTGCCCTGCAGGGTAGGAGGCCACTGGTGACACTCACCTGTATGCTAGATGTGCCAGCACCCAGTGACACCAGTAGTGGCTGGCCTGCAGGGTAGGAGATCACTGGTGACACTCACTTGTATACTAGATGTGCCAGCACCCAGTGACACCAGTAGTGGCTGGCCTGCAGGGTAGGAGACCACTGGTGACACACCTGTATACTAGATGTGCCAGCACCCAGTGACACCAGTAGCGGCTGCCCTGCAGGGTAGGAGACCACTGGTGACACTCACCTGTATACTAGATGTGCCAGCACCCAGTGACACCAGTAGTGGCTGCCCTGCAGGGTAGGAGACCACTGGTGACACTCCCTGTATACTAGATGTGCCAGCACCCAGTGACACCAGTAGTGGCTGGCCTGCAGGGTAGGAGATCACTGGTGACACTCACCTGTATGCTAGATGTGCCAGCACCCAGTGACACCAGTAGTGGCTGGCCTGCAGGGTAGGAGATCACTGGTGACACTCACCTGTATGCTAGATGTGCCAGCACCCAGTGACACCAGTAGTGGCTGGCCTGCAGGGTAGGATACCACTGGTGACACACCTGTATACTAGATGTGCCAGCACCCAGTGACACCAGTAGCGGCTGCCCTGCAGGGTAGGATACCACTGGTGACACTCACTTGTATACTAGATGTGCCAGCACCCAGTGACACCAGTAGTGGCTGGCCTGCAGGGTAGGAGACCACTGGTGACACTCACTTGTATACTAGATGTGCCAGCACCCAGTGACACCAGTAGTGGCTGGCCTGCAGGGTAGGAGACCACTGGTGACACTCACCTGTATACTAGATGTGCCAGCACCCAGTGACACCAGTAGTGGCTGGCCTGCAGGGTATTGGGTCACTGGTGACACTCACCTGTATACTAGATGTGCCAGCACCCAGTGACACCAGTAGTGGCTGGCCTGCAGGGTAGGAGACCACTGGTGACACTCCCTGTATACTAGATGTGCCAGCACCCAGTGACACCAGTAGTGGCTGGTCTGCAGGGTAGGAGACCACTGGTGACACTCCCTGTATGCTAGATGTGCCAGCACCCAGTGACACCAGTAGTGGCTGGCCTGCAGGGTAGGGGACCACTGGTGACACTCGCCTGTATATTAGATGTGCCAGCACCCAGTGACACCAGTAGTGGCTGGCCTGCAGGGTAGGAGATCACTGGTGACACTCACCTGTACACTAGATGTGCCAGCACCCAGTGACACCAGTAGTGGCTGGCCTGCAGGGTAGGAGACCACTGGTGACACTCACCTGTATACTAGATGTGCCAGCACCCAGTGACACCAGTAGTGGCTGGCCTGCAGGGTAGGAGACCACTGGTGACACTCACCTGTATACTAGATGTGCCAGCACCCAGTGACACCAGTAGCAGCTGGCCTGCAGGGTAGGAGGCCACTGGTGACACTCGCCTGTATACTAGATGTGCCAGCACCCAGTGACACTCGCCTGTATACTAGATGTGCCAGCACCCAGTGACACCAGTAGTGGCTGGCCTGCAGGGTAGGAGACCACTGGTGACACTCACCTGTATACTAGATGTGCCAGCACCCAGTGACACCAGTAGTGGCTGGCCTGCAGGGTAGGAGACCACTGGTGACACTCCCTGTATACTAGATGTGCCAGCACCCAGTGACACCAGTAGTGGCTGCCCTGCAGGGTAGGAGGCCACTGGTGACACTCACCTGTATGCTAGATGTGCCAGCACCCAGTGACACCAGTAGTGGCTGGCCTGTAGGGTAGGAGATCACTGGTGACACTCACTTGTATACTAGATGTGCCAGCACCCAGTGACACCAGTAGTGGCTGGCCTGCAGGGTAGGAGATCACTGGTGACACTCACCTGTATACTAGATGTGCCAGCACCCAGTGACACCAGTAGCAGCTGGCCTGCAGGGTAGGAGGCCACTGGTGACACTCGCCTGTATACTAGATGTGCCAGCACCCAGTGACACCAGTAGTGGCTGGCCTGCAGGGTAGGAGACCACTGGTGACACTCACCTGTATACTAGATGTGCCAGCACCCAGTGACACCAGTAGTGGCTGCCCTGCAGGGTAGGAGGCCACTGGTGACACTCACCTGTATGCTAGATGTGCCAGCACCCAGTGACACCAGTAGTGGCTGGCCTGCAGGGTAGGAGATCACTGGTGACACTCACTTGTATACTAGATGTGCCAGCACCCAGTGACACCAGTAGTGGCTGGCCTGCAGGGTAGGAGACCACTGGTGACACACCTGTATACTAGATGTGCCAGCACCCAGTGACACCAGTAGCGGCTGCCCTGCAGGGTAGGAGACCACTGGTGACACTCACCTGTATACTAGATGTGCCAGCACCCAGTGACACCAGTAGTGGCTGCCCTGCAGGGTAGGAGACCACTGGTGACACTCCCTGTATACTAGATGTGCCAGCACCCAGTGACACCAGTAGTGGCTGGCCTGCAGGGTAGGAGATCACTGGTGACACTCACCTGTATGCTAGATGTGCCAGCACCCAGTGACACCAGTAGTGGCTGGCCTGCAGGGTAGGAGATCACTGGTGACACTCACCTGTATGCTAGATGTGCCAGCACCCAGTGACACCAGTAGTGGCTGGCCTGCAGGGTAGGATACCACTGGTGACACACCTGTATACTAGATGTGCCAGCACCCAGTGACACCAGTAGCGGCTGCCCTGCAGGGTAGGATACCACTGGTGACACTCACTTGTATACTAGATGTGCCAGCACCCAGTGACACCAGTAGTGGCTGGCCTGCAGGGTAGGAGACCACTGGTGACACTCACTTGTATACTAGATGTGCCAGCACCCAGTGACACCAGTAGTGGCTGGCCTGCAGGGTAGGAGACCACTGGTGACACTCACCTGTATGCTAGATGTGCCAGCACCCAGTGACACCAGTAGTGGCTGGCCTGCAGGGTAGGAGACCACTGGTGACACTCACCTGTATACTAGATGTGCCAGCACCCAGTGACACCAGTAGTGGCTGGCCTGCAGGGTATTGGGTCACTGGTGACACTCACCTGTATACTAGATGTGCCAGCACCCAGTGACACCAGTAGTGGCTGGCCTGCAGGGTAGGAGACCACTGGTGACACTCCCTGTATACTAGATGTGCCAGCACCCAGTGACACCAGTAGTGGCTGGTCTGCAGGGTAGGAGACCACTGGTGACACTCCCTGTATGCTAGATGTGCCAGCACCCAGTGACACCAGTAGTGGCTGGCCTGCAGGGTAGGGGACCACTGGTGACACTCGCCTGTATATTAGATGTGCCAGCACCCAGTGACACCAGTAGTGGCTGGTCTGCAGGGTAGGAGACCACTGGTGACACTCCCTGTATGCTAGATGTGCCAGCACCCAGTGACACCAGTAGTGGCTGGCCTGCAGGGTAGGAGATCACTGGTGACACTCACCTGTACACTAGATGTGCCAGCACCCAGTGACACCAGTAGTGGCTGGCCTGCAGGGTAGGAGACCACTGGTGACACTCACCTGTATACTAGATGTGCCAGCACCCAGTGACACCAGTAGTGGCTGGCCTGCAGGGTAGGAGACCACTGGTGACACTCACCTGTATACTAGATGTGCCAGCACCCAGTGACACCAGTAGCAGCTGGCCTGCAGGGTAGGAGGCCACTGGTGACACTCGCCTGTATACTAGATGTGCCAGCACCCAGTGACACTCGCCTGTATACTAGATGTGCCAGCACCCAGTGACACCAGTAGTGGCTGGCCTGCAGGGTAGGAGACCACTGGTGACACTCACCTGTATACTAGATGTGCCAGCACCCAGTGACACCAGTAGTGGCTGGCCTGCAGGGTAGGAGACCACTGGTGACACTCCCTGTATACTAGATGTGCCAGCACCCAGTGACACCAGTAGTGGCTGCCCTGCAGGGTAGGAGGCCACTGGTGACACTCACCTGTATGCTAGATGTGCCAGCACCCAGTGACACCAGTAGTGGCTGGCCTGTAGGGTAGGAGATCACTGGTGACACTCACTTGTATACTAGATGTGCCAGCACCCAGTGACACCAGTAGTGGCTGGCCTGCAGGGTAGGAGATCACTGGTGACACTCACCTGTATACTAGATGTGCCAGCACCCAGTGACACCAGTAGTGGCTGGCCTGCAGGGTAGGAGACCACTGGTGACACTCCCTGTATACTAGATGTGCCAGCACCCAGTGACACCAGTAGTGGCTGGCCTGCAGGGTACGTGACTCGCCTGTATACTAGATGTGCCAGCACCCAGTGACACCAGTAGCGGCTGGCCTGCAGGGTAGGTGACACTCACCTGTATACTAGATGTGGCTGTGCACTTACTGCATATTACTAATATGGTAAGTTGTACAACTCTTCAATATTTTCTGTATCCGTTTGTTATGGTTTTATAGATCTCTGCTTGCTGTCCTGCTATACAAAGTTTCTGGTTACTTCCAGTGATTAGAAAGCTATTCATGGTCTTGTGATGGGGACACAGGTGCATGAGCTGTATGTATCAGTCATGATAGTAATGGCTTGTGCACCTGTGTGACATCACATGACCAGGGATATAACGAGCCGTGCACCTGTGACATCACATGACCAGGGATATAACGAGCCGTGCACCTGTGTGACATCACGTACCAGGGGTATAATGAGCCGTGCACCTGTGTGACATCACGTGACCAGGGATATAACGAGCCGTGCACCTGTGTGACATCACATGACCAGGGATATAATTAGCCGTGCACCTGTGTGACATCACATGACCAGGGATATAATTAGCCGTGCGCCTGTGTGACATCACGTGACCGGAGATATAATGAGCCGTGCGCCTGTGTGACATCACGTGACCGGAGATATAATGAGCCGTGCGCCTGTGTGACATCACATGACCGGGGATATAACGAGCCGTGCACCTGTGTGACATCACATGACCGGGGATATAACTAGCCGTGCACCTGTGTAACATCACATGACTGGGGATATAATGAGCCGTGCACCTGTGTGACATCACATGACCGGGGATATAATTAGCCGTGCGCCTGTGTGACATCACGTGACCGGAGATATAATGAGCCGTGCACCTGTGTGACATCACATGACCGGGGATATAACGAGCCGTGCACCTGTGTGACATCACATGACCGGGGATATAACTAGCCGTGCACCTGTGTAACATCACATGACTGGGGATATAATGAGCCGTGCACCTGTGTGACATCACATGACCAGGGATATAACGAGCCGTGCACCTGTGTGACATTACGTGACCAGGGATATAATGAGCCGTGCACCTGTGTGACATCACATGACCAGGGATATAATGAGCCGTGCACCTGTGTGACATTACGTGACCAGGGATATAATGAGCCGTGCACCTGTGTGACATCACGTGACCAGGGATATAATGAGCCGTGCACCTGTGTGACATCACATGACCATGGACAGATGATGTAATCCTAGAAGCTTCCTATAGCAGGACAGCAAGCAGAGCTCTAAAAAAGCACAAGGAATTGATACAGAAAGTATTTTTCCTCAGACAATAGTATCTTGATTCCGGTGCTGATGTGGGGCGCCCCCTGTGCCCCTGCACCGGTCACACGCTGGAGACAATGTGTCCAGGACTCGTCACCTCAGTATTAGTTATTCTGATGGTCTGTCCAGGAGATAATAATCCCAAATACTCAGCATCGGCTCCATGTGTCCTACATAAGTACAGTATCACCAGGTACCGTCCAAAGAGACCAACCCGGAAGGTTCTACAAGTGTAGTGATAATGATCTCAAGAAAAGCTTCCAGACCCTTCCTCTACAGGTACACCCCCCACCCAATAAGGACTGAGCTGTATACCTGCTGCCAGCCACCACTAGGGGGAGCTCACCGCATACACATTATACACCACTAGGGGGAGATCACTACATACACATTATACACCACCACTAGGGGGAGATCACTACATACACATTATACACCACTAGGGGGAGATCATACATACACATTATACACCACCACTAGGAGGAGCTCACTACATACACATTATACACCACCACTAGGAGGAGCTCACTACATACACATTATACACCACCACTAGGAGGAGCTCACTACATACACATTATACACACCACTAGGAGGAGATCACTACATACACATTATACACCACCACTAGGGGGAGATCACTACATACACATTATACACCACCACTAGGAGGAGATCACTACATACACATTATACACCACCACTAGGAGGAGATCACTACATACACATTATACACCACCACTAGGGGGAGATCACTACATACAGATTATACACCACCACTAGGGGGAGATCACTACATACAGATTATACACCACCACTAGGGGGAGATCACTACTTACACATTATACACCACCACTAGGAGGAGATCACTACATACACATTATACACCACACTAGGAGGAGATCACTATATACACATTATACACCACCACTAGGAGGAGATCACTACATACACATTATACACCACCACTAGGGGGAGATCACTACATACATATTATACACCACCACTAGGAGGAGATCACTACATACACATTATACACCACCACTAGGAGGAGATCACTACATACAGATTATACACCACCACTAGGGGGAGCTCACTACATACAGATTATACACCACCACTAGGGGGAGATCACTACATACACATTATACACCACCACTAGGGGGAGATCACTACATACACATTATACACCACCACTAGGGGAGATCACTACATACAGATTATACACCACCACTAGGGGGAGATCACTACATACACATTATACACCACCACTAGGGGGAGATCACTACATACACATTATACACCACCACTAGGGGGAGATCACTACATACACATTATACACCACCACTAGGGGAGATCACTACATACAGATTATACACCACCACTAGGGGAGATCACTACATACACATTATACACCACTACTAGGAGGAGATCACTACATACACATTATACACCACCACTAGGAGGAGATCACTACATACACATTATACACCACCACTAGGAGGAGATCACTACATACACATTATACACCACCACTAGAGGAGATCACTACATACACATTATACACCACCACTAGGGGAGCTCACTACATACACATTATACACCACCACTAGGGGGAGATCACTACATACACATTATACACCACCACTAGGAGGAGATCACTACATACAGATTATACACCACCACTAGGAGGAGATCACTACATACACATTATACACCACCACTAGGGGAAGATCACTACATACACATTATACACCACCACTAGGGGGAGATCACTACATACACATTATACACCACCACTAGGGGGAGATCACTACATACACATTATACACCACCACTAGGAGGAGATCACTACATACACATTATACACCACCACTAGGGGGAGCTCACTACATACACATTATACACCACCACTAGGGGGAGATCACTACATACAGATTATACACCACCACTAGGGGGAGATCACTACATACACATTATACACCACCACTAGGAGGAGATCACTACATACACATTATACACCACCACTAGGGGGAGATCACTACATACAGATTATACACCACCACTAGGAGGAGATCACTACATACACATTATACACCACCACTAGGAGGAGATCACTACATACACATTATACACCACCACTAGGAGGAGATCACTACATACACATTATACACCACCACTAGGAGGAGATCACTACATACACATTATACACCACCACTAGGGGAGATCACTACATACAGATTATACACCACCACTAGGGGGAGATCACTACATACACATTATACACCACTAGGAGGAGATCACTACATACACACTATACACCACCACTAGGAGGAGATCACTACATACAGATTATACACCACCACTAGGGGGAGATCACTACATACAGATTATACACCACCACTAGGGGGAGCTCACTACATACAGATTATACACCACCACTAGGGGGAGATCACTACATACACATTATACACCACCACTAGGAGGAGATCACTACATACACATTATACACCACCACTAGGGGGAGCTCACTACATACACATTATACACCACCACTAGGAGGAGATCACTACATACACATTATACACCACCACTAGGAGGAGATCACTACATACACATTATACACCACCACTAGGAGGAGATCACTACATACACATTATACACCACCACTAGGGGGAGATCACTACATACACATTATACACCACCACTAGGGGAGATCACTACATACAGATTATACACCACCACTAGGAGGAGATCACTACATACACATTATACACCACCACTAGGGGGAGCTCACTACATACAGATTATACACCACCACTAGAGGAGATCACTACATACACATTATACACCACCACTAGGAGGAGATCACTACCCGATTATACACCCTCCCACTAGGGGAGATCACTACATACAGATTATACACCACCACTAGGGGAGCTCATCACTACATACACATTATACACCACCACTAGGAGGTGATCACTACATACACATTATACACCACCACTAGGAGGAGATCACTACATACAGATTATACACCACCACTAGGAGGTGATCACTACATACACATTATACACCACCACTAGGAGGAGATCACTACATACACATTATACACCACCACTAGGAGGAGATCACTACATACACATTATACATCACCACTAGGAGGAGATCACTACATACACATTATACACCACCACTAGGGGGAGATCACTACATACAGATTATACACCACCACTAGGGGGAGATCACTACATACACATTATACATCACCACTAGGGGGAGATCACTACATACACATTATACACCACCACTAGGAGGAGATCACTACATACAGATTATACACCACCACTAGGAGGAGATCACTACATACACATTATACACCACCACTAGGAGGAGATCACTACATACACATTATACACCACCACTAGGGGAGATCACTACATACAGATTATACACCACCACTAGGAGGAGATCACTACATACACATTATACACCACCACTAGGGGGAGCTCACTACATACACATTATACACCACCACTAGGAGGAGATCACTACATACAGATTATACACCACCACTAGGAGGAGATCACTACATACACATTATACACCACCACTAGGGGGAGCTCACTACATACAGATTATACACCACCACTAGGAGGAGATCACTACATACACATTATACACCACCACTAGGAGGAGATCACTACATACAGATTATACACCACCACTAGGGGGAGATCACTACATACAGATTATACACCACCACTAGGGGGAGATCACTACATACAGATTATACACCACCACTAGGGGGAGATCACTGCATACACATTATACACCACCACTAGGGGGAGATCACTACATACACATTATACACCACCACTAGGGGGAGTCACTACATACACATTATTACACCACCACTAGGAGGAGATCACC
>NW_027285375.1:25000-50000 GCF_040894005.1 Engystomops pustulosus | reverse complement strand
AGGCTGCGCATAGAAGGAAAGCATTGGACGCTCAACTTCAGCACCTCGAGTGTCGGACGGCTCCACCACCACCTCTCCACACTGTTAAGCGAGAGAGACGATAGGAGCCGTCGCGACGTACCCATGCAGCGCCGCCCGCCAACGCACAGAGGAGCGGAGGGGATCGGGCGCCAGGTCCGGGGGAAGGCTGGGAGGGAAGCTACGGCGCTGCTACCCAGCTTTCAACCCTGCGGGACCGGTGCTCCGCTCCTATCGCTCCGGCGAACAGGGTCCGCTACGCTTTCAACACCAGCGCCCGGCAGAGGGCTTGGAGAAGGCTCGCGCGGATCCTCGGTTCGGATCGCCTGGCTTCGCGGGAGCGGCCTTCGGCTAGGGCCGACGACGGCCGGACCGAGCAGATTTGGACCGGGGTGCGGGGCGAGTACCTGCCTCTCTCACGAAGGGAGTGTCACCGGTAAGAAGCCTCTTCCCACGTCTGCTTGCCGACTTACGCTCGCCCCGACGAGAGGCCCAACCGAAAGAGTGGAAAGGGGCAGAGATTTCCAGGGTCGCCCCACCAGGGATGCAATACCCCAGTGCAGACAGTCGGCCCTGCCCCGAACCTACTCGGTGGTTTGAAGGTTAACCTCTTGGGGAAAAGCAGCGATTCGCCTCGCGGTGCGTGCCTCCGCGGATCTAAACCCCCTCGATCGATGTGGGGCCAGAGGACCCCTTTTCCCCGTACGAAACTGTCAGCTCACCATGGGCTCGACGTCCGTGGGTCGGGGAGTTGAGCGCTTACGCGCGGCGGGACCTTATAACCTGCAGCGGCTGAGGAGCGAAGATTTCCAGGGTGGGCCCCCGGGGATGCCATACCCCGAGCAGCCTGTCGGCCCCGCTCCTAGCACGCTGGCAAGCAATGGAGTCTTCCCCGCGGCAGCCACCGCCCTCGCCCTAGCCTCGCCGTCGGTCGATGAAGAACGTCGTTCGCCCTCCTCTGGCTCGGGATTTGGAAACGGCCTGGCCTTCGCCTACTCCGTCGGGCAACTGCCTTCCGCCAGCCCCTTCCCTCGAATCCCCTTCTTCCATTTTAGACCCGATCAGGGGATTGGTCAGCCCAGCCCTGGGGTAAGAAGAGGGGTTGGGGTCGGTTCGGCTTCGGGTGCCCCGCTCGGCCAAAGGTTCCCCTCGCTTTGGAAGCACGCGAGGTCGCGGAGGGTGTCGGGGTTATTTTTTCGGCTCCCTGGCTTCGCGGGAGCGGCCTTCGGCTAGGGCCGAGGCCGTCCGGCCCGCGCAGATTTGGACCGGGGTCCGGGGCGAGTACCTGCCTCTCTCACGAAGGGAGTGTCACCGGTAAGAAGCCTCTTCCCACGTCTGCTTGCCGACTTACGCTCGCCCCGACGAGAGGCCCAACCGAAAGAGTGGAAAGGGGCAGAGATTTCCAGGGTCGCCCCACCAGGGATGCAATACCCCAGTGCAGACTGTCGGCCCTGCCCCGAACCTACTCGGTGGTTTGAAGGTTAACCTCTTGGGGAAAAGCAGCGATTCGCCTCGCGGTGCGTGCCTCCGCGGATCTAAACCCCCTCGATCGATGTGGGGCCAGAGGACCCCTTTTCCCCGTACGAAACGGCCGGCTCACCATGGGCTCGACATCCGTGGGTCGGAGAGTTGAGCGCTTACGCGCGGCGGGACCTTATAACCTGCAGCGGCTGAGGAGCGAAGATTTCCAGGGTGGGCCCCCGGGGATGCCATACCCCGAGCAGCCAGTCGGCCCCGCTCCTAGCGCGCTGACGAGCAATGGAGTCTTCCCCGCGGCAGCCACCGCCCTCGCCTCGCCGTCGGTCGATGAAGAGCCGAGTTCGCCCTCCTCTGCTCGGGACTCGGAAACGGCCTGGCCTTCGCCTACTCCGTCGGGCAACTGCCTTCCGCCAGCCCCTTCCCTCGAATCCCCTTCTTCCATTTTAGACCCGATCAGGGGATTGGTCAGCCCAGCCCTGGGGTAGGAAGAGGGGTTGGGGTCGGTTCGGCTTCCGGTGCCCCCGCTCGGCCAAAGGTCCCCTCGCTTTGGAAGCAGAGGGTGCCGGGGTTATTTTCGGCTTGACGCCTAGTCCGGTCCCTGCCGGTTCCCGTGGAGGCCCGCGGTCAAAACCAGCTCCCCGGCTGTCGGAGCCGGAGCCCCGCAGCCCGAGCGGACGCACCGAGTCCCTCATGTAAGGGATAGCCGCCCCTACGGAACGGCCCGGACTGGGACCAGGCACCCCCAGGCGCCGAAGGGGTGGGTCGGCCGTGTTGCCGAAGCTTAGCCGGCGCTGATGACCGCAGCCCCTAACGATGCCCACAGGCGGGGGAGCCAAGGAGAGCACTAGGAAGACGTGGCGGGGTCGGACGGCTCAATTTCCAGGGTGGGACCCCGGGGGTTCAGTACCCCGGGCATCCGGTCGGTTTCGCCGGCGCGACCCCAAGCCTTCCACGGCCCCCTTCGTGGGTGCAGGGATACCGTGCAGGGTGCAGGCTTAGACGCCAATTCCCCAGAAGTTTTAGGGATAGGGTTTGTCCGGGCGCCACCGCAGCGACAACCTCGCAAGAAGCTCTCTTCCACAAAAGCACGGGCAACGTTCGTGTGCGAGTGTTGGTCTCCCATGGTCTACCGACTCCCCCGGGCGGCCCAAGCGTTACGCCCACGGCCGGGCCCTCGAGCAGGCGCACCCCTGGTGCCTCTCGTAAGGGAAGGCTACGGTCCTCAACCCCTCGTATGGCGGGGAGGGCGCATTTGAAACGCTAAAGGACGAGCCCTGTTCGGGACCTGGCGGGGATCCGCGGATTGGCGAGAGGGATGGGTCTGCCGTTGGTCAGAGGGGACGCACCCCTGGGACGCAGTTTGGCATTAGCGACCGATGGCCCATCTACGACCATGTACTCCGGGAGCGCCAAGGAGGACGCGGGTGGGCTTTGGGGGCAGACTCAATTTCCAGGGTCTGGGCGCCGGGGGTGCAATACCCTTAAGCGCTCATGTCGGTTTCGTCTGCCGCCCGCCTCTGGCCCGGCTCCTAGTGACGGGTGCTGTGAACGTGCGATCGTGCTTGCGGTTGAAGAGTTCAAAGGCTACCGCTGGGGATAACACGCCCGGGGAATTTAGAAACCCCCCCCTCCGCTACAATCTCTGCTTCTGCCGGACTCGGAGGGGAGCCGCCCCGGGGGCGACCGCTCCCTCTCCTCTTCCGCGGCGTGCCGCGCGCTTCGCCGTCAGCAGCGGAGCGAACCTTTTTCTCGGTCCGCAGCTCTTCAGGCGTAGGCGGGCAGCGCTAACAGGGTACACTGGGGACCACTCGACCGCAACCGCTCCTCCGACCGACGAGCATACCTACCGCGGATACGCCACGGTGGGTCTAAGCCTCGTCGCCGCCGCGAGGAGCAGGCGGGAGCCGTCCCTTTTCGTGCTGCGGAAATAAACCGTGGACACAGAGGTGTGTCTGCGCTCTCCGACCGGGCGGGGGGCGATTGGACTTGCCCGAGGGACACTAGGCGAGGCGCTGCCGCGGGAGCCGGAGCTCCGCGCTGGACGCTGCCGCCGCCGCCGCCGCCCCCCACCCACGGTACGGTGGAGTACGCCCGTTCCATACGCTTCGTAGCAAACCTCAGCCGAAGCAGAGAGTCCTACCGCTGTGGCAGGAGCGGGGCCGTGCGAGGACCACACTGGCACCGCGCTACACAACCTTAGGCAGAGGACCACAGCCGCTCACGGGGAGCGGGGGATTGATGCGCGACCAAGACTGAGGCTAAGGAACGCTTTACCATAAACCGGCCGGGGCCAATACCCCTGACCGAGCAAAGTGCCCTGCCCCGCCGGATCGCGCTGTGTCAGATCGATCAAAAGAGCGGAGAGCCGAGACTCTACCGCTGGGAGTTTGTGGAGAACGGCCTGGCTTGCGTCCCGTCCTCCCGCCCTCGACCTCACATGGCTAGCCTCACCCGCCGGGAGCCACCCCATTGGGGACCGTAGGGCGGAGAAGGGGTCTCCGCGTCCGGAATTTACTTGTGGAGAACGGCCTGGCTTACGTCCCGTCCTCCCGCCCTCGACCTCACATGGCTAGCCTCACCCGCCGGGCGCCACCCCATTGGGGACCGTAGGGCGGAGAAGGGGTCTCCGCGTCCGGAATTTACTTGTGGAGAACGGCCTGGCTTACGTCCCGTCCTCCCGCCCTCGACCTCACACGGCTAGCCTCACCCGCCGGGCGCCACCCCATTGGGGACCGTAGGGCGGAGAAGGGGTCTCCGCGTCCGGAATTTACTTGTGGAGAACGGCCTGGCTTACGTCCCGTCCTCCCGCCCTCGACCTCACATGGCTAGCCTCACCCGCCGGGCGCCACCCCATTGGGGACCGTAGGGCGGAGAAGGGGTCTCCGCGTACGGAATTTCTTGTGGAGAACGGCCTGGCTTACGTCCCGTCCTCCCATGGCTAGCCTCACCCGCCGGGCGCCACCCCATTGGGGACCGTAGGGCGGAGAAGGGGTCTCCGCGTCCGGAATTTCTTGTGGAGAACGGCCTGGCTTACGTCCCGTCCTCCCGCCCTCGACCTCACATGGCTAGCCTACCCCGCCGGGCGCCGCTCCATTGGGGATACGGTACGGCAAAGCGCGACGCCGCACGATGCCAACACTTTGTGCAAAAACCTGGCAGAGTCGACCAAAACCTCGCTTCTTTGACCGGTATTTTTGATGCTTTTCTCTGCCGCCGAAGGTGCACTGAGGGTCGGATCGCCCAAAATTTTTACCGGTCGTTTTGGTCTGCGGTTCTTCCGAGAGGTGCCCGCCTGACAGTTCTTTTTCAGCAGCCTCCGAAAGGCCATCCAGCGGGCAAGCCAGGGGTTGGCAGCCGCCGGCGGTGAGCCTTCCCCGGCCGGGGCAGACGGCTCCGACCGCAAAATTTTTTCGACTTTCGCCGAGGCCAAAACCCCATGCACTTTTAAAGCCTGCCCGCAGCGCCGTCTCCTGTCAGACGTCCCTTGCCGCCTGCGGTGGTCCTCGCCCGGCAGAGAGAAGCCGGAGTCGCCCCCTCTCCGGTTCTTTTTCACCATTCCGGAGCTCTGAAATCTGCCGGACACCGAGTGACCGAGGACGCTTCCAGGAGGGCGGCAGCGAGAGGCAGAGTGCCACCGGTCGGGTCGCCGGTTCTCCCACACTTTGAAAATTTTTCGCTTGTTCTGGTGGGATGGAGAGAGAGCGTGGCTTATGCGCCCTCTGCCCCGCGGTCCGCCCTGGCTGGCCTTACGCCGGTGGTTCGCCAGGCCACCGGCACCTTGTACGGCGGGGACGGCGTGGCTTATGCGCCCGTCAACCCACCTACTCGCCCCGGCTAGCCTTTTACCCGGAGGGCGCCACGCTCCGGGTACCAGTGAGCGGCACGAACCCAGTCATACCATGCCGCTCACCTCGCGCCCTCTCCGGCCTCCGCCGCGGAGACCTCCCGCTAGGACCTGCGGGGGGCGATTTCTGCCAAAATCTACAAAGTCCCCGATGGTTAAGGACGTAGACTGTTGAGCGGGACCTACACACTCTTGTAGCCGATGGGGCTCGCCATTTCCCGCAGAAAATGGACCACCTCCCGCAGAGGAACATGAAATGCCCCTTCCCGCGGGACCCGAAGGACCGCTCTGTCCGAGCAGGCCTCCAGGACCACGGCACGCAAAAGCGACTCAGTCCCGCTGGCATTACGGATCTGACTTTGTGCAAAAACCAGGCAGAGTCGACCAAAACCTCCCTTCTTTGACCGGTGTTTTTGTTGCTTTTCTCTGCCGCCGAAGGTGCACTGAGGATCGGATCGCCCAAAATTTTTACCGGTCGTTTTGGTCTGCGGTTCTTCCGAGAGGTGCCCGCCTGACAGTTCTTTTTCAGCAGCCTCCGAAAGGGCATCCAGCGGGCAAGCCAGGGGTTGGCAGCCGCCGGCGGTGAGCCTTCCCCGGCCGGGGCAGACAGCTCCGACCGCAAATTTTTTCGACTTTCGCCGAGGCACTTTTAAAGCCTGCCCGCAGCGCCGTCTCCTGGCAGACGTCCCTTGCCGCCTGCGGTGGTCCTCGCCCGGCAGAGAGAAGCCGGATTCGCCCTCTCACCGGTTCTTTTTCACCATTCCGGAGCTCTGAAATCTGCCGGACACCGAGTGACCGAGGACGCTTCAGGAGGGCGGCAGCGAGAGGCAGAGTGCCACCGGTCGGGAAGCCGTTCTCCCACACTTTGAAATTTTTTCGCTTGTTCTGGTGGGATGAGAGAGAGCGTGGCTTATGCGCCCTCTGCCCGCGGTACGCCCTTGGCTAGCCTTACGCCGGTGGTTCGCCAGGCCACCGGCACCTTGTACAGCGGGGACGGCGTGGCTTATGCGCCCTCTGCCCCGCGGTACGCCCTTGGCTAGCCTTACGCCGGTGGTTCGCCAGGCCACCGGCACCTTGTACGGCGGGGACGGCGTTGCTTATGCGCCCGTCAATCCACCTACTCGCCCCGGCTAGCCTTTTACCCGGAGGGCGCCACGCTCCGGGTAGCAGTGAGCGGCACGAGCCCAGTCATACCATGCCGCTCACCTCGCACCTTTTCCGGCCTCCGCCGCGGAGACCTCCCGCTCTGTTCTGCGGAGAGCGATTTTGGGCAAAATCTACAAAGTCCCCGATGGTTAAGGACGTAGACTGTTGAGCGGGACCTACACACTCTTGTAGCCGAAGGGCTCGCCATTTCCCGCAGAAAATGGATCACCTCCCGCAGAGGAACATGAAATGCCCCTTCCCGCGGGACCCGAAGGACCACTCTGTCCGAGCAGGCTTCCAGGACCACGCACGCAAGAGCGACTCAGTCCCGCTGGCATTACGGATCTGACTTAGTGCAAAAACCTGGCAGAGTCGACCAAAACTCCCCTTCTCTGACCGGTATTTTTGTTGCTTTTCTCTGCCGCCGAAGGTGCACTACGGGTCGGATCGCCCAAAATTTTTACCGGTCGTTTTGGTCTGCGGTTCTTCCGAGAGGTGCCCGCCTGACAGTTCTTTTTCAGCAGCCTCCGAAAGGCCATCCAGCGGGCAGCCAGGGGTGCAGCCGCCGGAGGTGAGCCTTCCCCGGCCGGGGCAGACAGCTCCGACCGCATAATTTTTTCGACTTTCTCCGAGGCCAAAACCCCATGCACTTTTAAAGAGCCCGCAGCCGCCGTCTCCTGTCAGACGTCCCCGCCGCCTGCGGTGGTCCTCGCCCGGCAGAGAGAAGCCGGAGTCGCCCTCTCTCCGGTTCTTTTTCACCATTCCGGAGCTCTTAATCCTGCCGTACTCCGAGTGACCGAGGACGCTTCCAGGACGGCGGCAGCGAGAGGCAGAGTGCAACCGGTCGGGAAGCCGGTTCTCCCACACTTTGAAAATTTTTCGCTTGTGCTGGTGGGATGGAGAGAGAGCGTGGCTTATGCGCCCTCTGCCCCGCGGTACGCCCTTGGCTAGCCTTACGCCGGTGGTTCGCCAGGCCACCGGCACCTTGTACGGCGGGGACGGCGTTGCTTATGCGCCCGTCATCCCACCTACTCGCCCCGGCTAGCCTTTTACCCGGAGGGCGCCACGCTCCGGGTAGCAGTGAGCGGCACGAGCCCAGTCATACCATGCCGCTCACCTCGCACCTTTTCCGGCCTCCGCCGCGGAGACCTCCCGCTAGGACATGCGGGGGCGATCTTGACCAAAATCTACAAAGTCCCCGATGGTTAAGGACGTAGACTGTTGAGCGGGACCTACACACTCTTGTAGCCGAAGGGCTCGCCATTTCCCGCAGAAAATGGATCACCTCCCGCAGAGGAACATGAAATGCCCCTTCCCGCGGGACCCGAAAGGACCGCCCTGTCCGAGCAGGCCTCCAGGACCACGCACGCAAAGCGACTCAGTCCCGCTGGCATTACGATCTGACTTAGTGCAAAACCTGGCAGAGTCGACCAAAACTCCCCTTCTCTGACCGGTATTTTTGTTGCTTTTCTCTGCCGCCGAAGGTGCACTACGGGTCGGATCGCCCAAAATTTTTACCGGTCGTTTTGTCTGCGGTTCTTCCGAGAGGTGCCCGCCTGACAGTTCTTTTTCAGAAGCCTCCGAAAGGCCATCCAGCGGGCAAGCCAGGGGTTGGCAGCCGCCGGCGGTGAGCCTTCCCCGGCCGGGGCAGACAGCTCCGACCGCATAATTTTTTCGACTTTTGCCGAGGCCAAAACCCCATGCACTTTTAAAGCCTGCCCGCAGCGCCGTCTCCTGTCAGACGTCCCCGCCGCCTGCGGTGGTCCTCGCCCGGCAGAGAGAAGCCGGAGTCGCCCTCTCTCCGGTTCTTTTTCACCATTCCGGAGCTCTTAAAATCTGCCGTACTCCGAGTGACCGAGGACGCTTCCAGGAGGGCTGCAGCGAGAGGCAGAGTGCCACCGGTCGGGAAGCCGGTTCTCCCACACTTTGAAAATATTTCGCTTGTGCTGGTGGGATGGAGAGAGAGCGTGGCTTATGCGCCCTCTGCCCCGCGGTACGCCCTGGCTAGCCTTACGCCGGTGGTTCGCCAGGCCACCGGCACCTTGTACGGCGGGGACGGCGTTGCTTATGCGCCCGTCATCCCACCTACTCGCCCGGCTAGCCTTTTACCCGGAGGGCGCCACGCTCCGGGTAGCAGTGAGCGGCACGAGCCCAGTCATACCATGCCGCTCACTCGCACCTTTTCCGGCCTCCGCCGCGGAGACCTCACGCTCTGTTCTGCGGAGAGCGATTTTGGGCAAAATCTACAAAGTCCCCGATGGTTAAGGACGTAGACTGTTGAGCGGGACCTACACACTCTTGTAGCCGAAGGGGCTCGCCATTTCCCGCAGAAAATGGATCACCTCCCGCAGAGGAACATGAAATGCCCTTCCCGCGGGACCCGAAGGACCGCTCTGTCCGAGCAGGCCTCCAGGACCACGGCACGCAAAAGCGACTCAGTCCCGCTGGCATTACGGATCTGACTTAGTGCAAAAACCTCAGAGTCGACAAAACTCCCCTTCTCTGACCGGTATTTTTTGTTGCTTTTCTCTGCCGCCGAAGGTGCACTACGGGTCGGATCGCCCAAAATTTTACGGTCGGTTTTGGTCTGCGGTTCTTCCGAGAGGTGCCCGCCTGACAGTTCTTTTTCAGCAGCCTCCGAAAGGGCATCCAGCGGGCAAGCAGGGTTGGCAGCCGCCGGCGGTGAGCCTTCCCCGGCCGGGGCAGAAAGCTCCGACCGCATAATTTTTTCGACTTTCGCCGAGGCCAAAAGCCCAGGCACTTAGAAAGCCTGCCCGCAGCGCCGCCTCCTGTCAGAGGTCCCCGCCGCCTGCGGTGGTCCTCGCCCGGCAGAGAGAAGCCGGAGTCGCCCTCTCTCCGGTTCTTTTTCACCATTCCGGAGCTCTTAAATCTGCCTACTCCGAGTGACCGAGGACGCTTCCAGGAGGGCGGCAGAGAGAGGCAGAGTGCCACCGGTCGGGAAGCCGGTTCTCCCACACTTTGAAAATTTTTCGCTTGTGCTGGTGGGATGGAGAGAGAGCGTGGCTTATGCGCCCTCTGCCCCGCGGTACGCCCTGGCTAGCCTTACGCCGGTGGTTCGCCAGGCCACCGGCACCTTGTACGGCGGGGACGGCGTTGCTTATGCGCCCGTCAACCCACCTACTCGCCCGGCTAGCTTTTTACCCGGAGGGCGCCACGCTCCGGGTAGCAGTGAGCGGCACGAGCCCAGTCATACCATGCCGCTCACCTCGCACCTTTTCCGGCCTCCGCCGCGGAGACCTCACGCTCTGTTCTGCGGAGAGCGATTTTGGGCAAAATCTACAAAGTCCCCGATGGTTAAGGACGTAGACTGTTGAGCGGGACCTACACACTCTTGTAGCCGAAGGGGCTCGCCATTTCCCGCAGAAAATGGATCACCTCCCGCAGAGGAACATGAAATGCCCCTTCCCGCGGGACCCGAAGGACCGCTCTGTCCGAGCAGGCCTCCAGGACCACGGCACGCAAAAGCGACTCAGTCCCGCTGGCATTACGGATCTGACTTAGTGCAAAAACCTGCAGAGTCGACCAAAACTCCCCTTCTCTGACCGGTATTTTTGCTGCTTTTCTCTGCCGCCGAAGGTGCACTACGTGTCGGATCGCCCAAAATTTTTACCGGTCGTTTTGGTCTGCGGTTCTTCCGAGAGGTGCCCGCCTGACAGTTCTTTTTCAGCAGCCTCCGAAAGGGCATCCAGCGGGCAAGCCAGGGGTTGGCAGCCGCCGGCGGTGAGCCTTCCCCGGCCGGGGCAGACAGCTCCGACCGCATAATTTTTTCGAACTTCTCCGAGGTCAAAATCCCAGGCACTCCGACTGGAAGGTCCGCCGCGCGTCTCCCGTCTGACGTCCCGCCGCTCGCGGTGGTCCTCGCCCGGCAGGGAGCTGCCGGATTCGCCCTCTTACCGGTTCTTTTTCACCTTTCCGGAGCTCTGATATCTGCCGCACACACAGTGACCGAGGACGCTTCCAGGAGGGCGGCAGCGAGAGGCAGAGTGCCACCGGGCGGGTCCTCGGTTCTCCCACACTTAGAAAATTTTTGCGCTTGTGCTGGTGCGAGGACGTAGGTCTTTCGACCGGGCAAGCCTGGAGGGCGGTAGCCGGGATTGGCGCCCTATTCCCGGCTAGCTCTCGGAGGCTTCACCCGGTGGAGGTTGGAGCTCCGACTTCCATGGGCATGTTCCTCACCGGGACCTACGACCAAGTGTGGCCGAGGGACAGTGACACATTCCCCGGGTAGCCTGAGTGGCTGCTCCCGCTGAGCTACTTCCATGGGCACTATTCCTCCCCGGGACTTGCCGCCAAGTCTTGGCCGGGGGACAGTGACACATTCCCGGGTAGCCTGAGTGGCTTCTTCCCGCTGAGCTCTTACTTCCATGGGCATGTCCTCACCGGGACCAACTACCAAGTGTGGCCGGGTTTCGAGCTCCAAACTCGGCTTGCACTTGGTCGCTTGGGGGGTCCCCTCCGCTCCGGGAAGGGCGCCCCTCCAGCGGGCAGACGAGGGTACTTCTAGTCTGCCCGAGCTCCATGGGGCCCCTCTCGCCCCTAGGCTCCCCGCCCAGGGTTCCAGGGTCCCGGATAAAGCCACCCTGCCGAGTTCGGTATAGGGTACCGGGCCTGGCTGAATCACGCCGGATCGGTGAGACCTCCTCGGCCGCGGCTCAGCCTCCAAACTCCCTTTCGCGGTTCTCTTCCCTTCAACTTCCATGGGCATGTTCCACACCGGGACCTCCGACCAAGTGTGGCCGGGGAACAGTCACCCATGCCCGGGTAGCCTCAGCGGCTGCTCCCGCTGAGGTCAACTTGGAGGTTGGAGCTCCGACTTCCATGGGCACTATTCCTCCCCGGGACCTGCCGCCAAGTCTGGCCGGGGGACAGTGACACATTCCCGGGTAGCCCTGAGCGGCTGCTCCCGCTGAACTCTTACTTCCATGGGCATGTTCCTCATCAGGAACCAACGACCAAGTGTGGCCCAGGACAGTGACACATTCCCGGTTAGCCTGAGTGGCTGCTCCCGCTGAGCTACTTCCATGAGCACTATTCCTCCCCGGGACCTGCCGCCAAGTCCGGCCGGGGGACAGTGACACATTCCCGGGTAGCCTGAGCGGCTGCTCCCGCTGAGCTACTTCCATGGGCACTATTCCTCCCCGGGACTTGCCGCCAAGTCTTGGCCGGGGACAGTGACACATTGCCGGGTAGCCTGAGTGGCTGCTCCCGCTGAGCTCTTACTTCCATGGGCATGTTCCTCACCGGGACATACTACCAAGTGTGGCCGGGTTTCGAGCTCAAACTCGGCTTGCACTTGGTCGCTTGGGGGTCCCTCCGCTCCGGGAAGGGCGCCCTCCAGCGGGCAGACGAGGGTACTTCTAGTCTGCCCGAGCTCCATGGGGCCCCTCTCGCCCCTAGGCTCCCCGCCCAGGGTTCCAGGGTCCCGGATACAGCCACCCTGCCGAGTTCGGTATAGGGTACCGGGCCTGGCTGGAATCACGCCGGGATCGGTGAGACCTCCTCGGCCGCGGCTCAGCCTCCAAACTCCCTTTCGCGGTTCTCTTCCCTTCAACTTCCATGGGCATGTTCCACACCGGGACCTCCGACCAAGTGTGGCCGGGGAACAGTCACCCATGCCCGGGTAGCCTCAGCGGCTGCTCCCGCTGAGGTCAACTTGGAGGTTGGAGCTCCGACTTCCATGGGCACTATTCCTCCCCGGGACCTGCCGCCAAGTCTGGCCGGGGGACAGTGACACATTCCCGGGTAGCCCCTGAGCGGCTGCTCCCGCTGAACTCTTACTTCCATGGGCATGTTCCTCATCAGGAACCAACGACCAAGTGTGGCCCAGGGACAGTGACACATTCCCGGTTAGCCTGAGTGGCTGCTCCCGCTGAGCTACTTCCATGAGCACTATTCCTCCCCGGGACCTGCCGCCAAGTCTGGCGGGGGACAGTGACACATTCCCGGGTAGCCTGAGCGGCTGCTCCCGCTGAGCTACTTCCATGGGCACTATTCCTCCCGGGACTTGCCGCCAAGTCTTGGCCGGGGACAGTGACACATTGCCGGGTAGCCTGAGTGGCTGCTCCCGCTGAGCTCTTACTTCCATGGGCATGTTCCTCACCGGGACATACTACCAAGTGTGGCCGGGTTTCGAGCTCCAAACTCGGCTTGCACTTGGTCGCTTGGGGGTCCCCTCCGCTCCGGGAAGGCGCCCTCCAGCGGGCAGACGAGGGTACTTCTAGTCTGCCCGAGCTCCATGGGGCCCCTCTCGCCCCTAGGCTCCCCGCCCAGGGTTCCAGGGTCCCGGATACAGCCACCCTGCCGAGTTCGGTATAGGGTACCGGGCCTGGCTGGAATCACGCCGGGATCGGTGAGACCTCCTCGGCCGCGGCTCAGCCTCCAAACTCCCTTTCGCGGTTCTCTTCCCTTCAACTTCCATGGGCATGTTCCACACCGGGACCTCCGACCAAGTGTGGCCGGGGAACAGTCACCCATGCCCGGGTAGCCTCAGCGGCTGCTCCCGCTGAGGTCAACTTGGAGGTTGGAGCTCCGACTTCCATGGGCACTATTCCTCCCCGGGACCTGCCGCCAAGTCTGGCCGGGGACAGTGACACATTCCCGGGTAGCTTGAGCGGCTTCTCCCGCTGAACTCTTACTTCCATGGGCATTTCCTCATCAGGAACCAACGACCAAGTGTGGCCCAGGGACAGTGACACATTCCCGGGTAGCCTCAGCAGCTGCTCCCGCTGAGCTACTTCCATGAGCACTATTCCTCCCCGGGACCTGCCGCCAAGTCTGGCCGGGGGACAGTGACACATTCCCGGGTAGCCTGAGCGGCTGCTCCCGCTGGGCTACTTCCATGGGCACTATTCCTCCCCGGGACCTGCCGCCAAGTCTGGCCGGGGACAGTGACACATTCCCGGGTAGCCTGAGTGGCTGCTCCCGCTGAGCTCTTACTTCCATGGGCATGTTCCTCACCGGGACATACTACCAAGTGTGGCCGGGTTTCGAGCTCCAAACTCGGCTTGCACTTGGTCGCTTGGGGGGTCCCCTCCGCTCCGGGAAGGGCGCCCTCCAGCGGGCAGACGAGGGTACTTCTAGTCTGCCCGAGCTCCATGGGGCCCTCTCGCCCCTAGGCTCCCCGCCCAGGGTTCCAGGGTCCCGGATACAGCCACCCTGTCGAGTTCGGTATAGGGTACCGGGCCTGGCTGGAATCACGCCGGGATCGGTGAGACCTCCTCGGCCGCGGCTCAGCCTCCAAACTCCCTTTCGCGGTTCTCTTCCCTTCAACTTCCATGGGCATGTTCCACACCGGGACCTCCGACCAAGTGTGGCCGGGGAACAGTCACCCAGGCCCGGGTAGCCTCAGCGGCTGCTCCCGCTGAGGTCAACTTGGAGGTTGGAGCTCCGACTTCCATGGGCACTATTCCTCCCCGGGACCTGCCGCCAAGTCTGGCCGGGGGACAGTGACACATTCCCGGGTAGCCTGAGCGGCTGCTCCCGCTGAACTCTTTAGTTCCATGGGCATGTTCCTCATCAGGAAATCAACGACCAAGTGTGGCCGAGGGACAGTGACACATTCCCGGGTAGCCTCAGCAGCTGCTCCCGCTGAGCTACTTCCATGAGCACTATTCCTCCCCGGGACCTGCCGCCAAGTCTGGCCGGGGGACAGTGACACATTCCCGGGTAGCCTGAGTGGCTGCTCCCGCTGAGCTACTTCCATGGGAACTATTCCTCCCCGGGACTTGCCGCCAAGTCTTGGCCGGGGGACAGTGACACATTCCCGGGTAGCCTGAGTGGCTGCTCCCGCTGAGCTACTTCCATGGGAACTATTCCTCCCCGGGACTTGCCGCCAAGTCTTGGCCGGGGGACAGTGACACATTCCCGTGTAGCCTGAGTGGCTGCTCCCGCTGAGCTCTTACTTCCATGGGCATGTTCCTCACCGGGACATACTACCAAGTGTGGCCGGGTTTCGAGCTCCAAACTCGGCTTGCACTTGGTCGCTTGGGGGGTCCCCTCCGCTCCGGGAAGGGCGCCCTCCAGCGGGCAGACGAGGGTACTTCTAGTCTGCCCGAGCTCCATGGGGCCCCTCTCGCCCCTAGGCTCCCCGGCCCAGGGTTCCAGGGTCGCGGATCCAGCCACCATGCGGAGTTCGGTTTGGGTACCGGGCCTGGCAGAAATCACGCCGGGATCGGTGAGCCCTCCTCGGCCGCGGCTTCGCGCAAAAACTCCTTTCGCGGTTCTCTTCACTTCAACTTCCATGGACACGTTCCACACTTGGACAACGACCAAGTGTGCCCGGGGAACAGTAACCCATGCCCGGGCAGCCTCAGCAAGTGCTCCGGCTGAGGTCAGTTTGGAGGTTTGAGCTCCGACTTCCATGGCCATGTTCCTCACCGGGACCTACGACCAAGCGTGGCCGGGTTTCGAGCTCCAAACTCGGCTTGCACTTGGTGGCCAAGGGGGTCCCCTCCGCTCCGGGAAGGGCGCCCTCCAGCGGGCAGACGAGGTTACTTCTAGTCTGCCCGAGCTCCATGGGCATTATTCCTCCCCGGGACTTGCCGCCAAGTCTGGCCGGGGGACAGTGACACTTGGCCGGGTAGGCGAAGTGGCTTCTCCCGCTGACTTGCCCCTTTGGAAGTAGGAGCTCCTACTTCCATGGGCATTATTCCTCCCCCGGGACTTGCCGCCAAGTCTGGCCGGGGACAGTGACACTTGGCCGGGTAGGCGAAGTGGCTTCTCCCGCTGACTTGCCCCTTTGGAAGTAGGAGCTCCTACTTCCATGGGCATTATTCCTCCCCGGGACTTGCCGCCAAGTCTGGCCGGGGGACAGTGACACTTGGCCGGGTAGGCGAAGTGGCTTCTCCCGCTGACTTGCCCTTTGGAAGTAGGAGCTCTTACTTCCATGGGCATTATACCTCTCGAAGACTTAGAGCAAGTGAGCTCCTACTTCCATGGGCATTATTCCTCCCGGGACTTGCCGCCAAGTCTGGCCGGGGGACAGTGACACTTGGCCGGGTAGGCGAAGTGGCTTCTCCCGCTGACTTGCCCTTTGGAAGTAGGAGCTCTTACTTCCATGGGCATTATACCTTCTCGAAGACGTAGAGCCAAGTGAGCTCCTACTTCCATGGGCATTATTCCTCCCCGGGACTTGCCGCCAAGTCTGGCCGGGGGACAGTGACACATTGGCCGGGTAGGCCAAGTGGCTTCTCCCGCTGACTTGCCCCTTTGGAAGTAGGAGCTCCTACTTCCATGGGCATTATTCCTCCCCGGGACTTGCCGCCAAGTCTGGCCGGGGGACAGTGACACTTGGCCGGGTAGGCGAAGTGGCTTCTCCCGCTGACTTGCCCCTTTGGAAGTAGGAGCTCCTACTTCCATGGGCATTATTCCTCCCCGGGACTTGCCGCCAAGTCTGGCCGGGGGACAGTGACACTTGGCCGGGTAGGCGAAGTGGCTTCTCCCGCTGACTTGCCCTTTGGAAGTAGGAGCTCTTACTTCCATGGGCATTATACCTCTCGAAGACTTAGAGCCAAGTGAGCTCCTACTTCCATGGGCATTATTCCTCCCCGGGACTTGCCGCCAAGTCTGGCCGGGGGACAGTGACACTTGGCCGGGTAGGCGAAGTGGCTTCTCCCGCTGACTTGCCCCTTTGGAAGTAGGAGCTCCTACTTCCATGGGCATTATTCCTCCCCGGGACTTGCCGCCAAGTCTGGCCGGGGGACAGTGACACTTGGCCGGGTAGGCGAAGTGGCTTCTCCCGCTGACTTGCCCCTTTGGAAGTAGGAGCTCCTACTTCCATGGGCATTCTTCCATGGGCATTATTCCTCCCCGGGACTTGCCGCCAAGTCTGGCCGGGGGACAGTGACACTTGGCCGGGTAGGCGAAGTGGCTTCTCCCGCTGACTTGCCCCTTTGGAAGTAGGAGCTCCTACTTCCATGGGCATTATTCCTCCCCGGGACTTGCCGCCAAGTCTGGCCGGGGGACAGTGACACTTGGCCGGGTAGGCGAAGTGGCTTCTCCCGCTTACTTGCCCCTTTGGAAGTAGGAGCTCCTACTTCCATGGGCATTATTCCTCCCCGGGACTTGCCGCCAAGTCTGGCCGGGGGACAGTGACACTTGGCCGGGTAGGCGAAGTGGCTTCTCCCGCTGACTTGCCCCTTTGGAAGTAGGAGCTCTTACTTCCATGGGCATTATACCTCTCGAAGACTTAGAGCCAAGTGAGCTCCTACTTCCATGGGCATTATTCCTCCCCGGGACTTGCCGCCAAGTCTGGCCGGGGGACAGTGACAATTGGCCGGGTAGGCGAAGTGGCTTCTCCCGCTGACTTGCCCCTTTGGAAGTAGGAGCTCCTACTTCCATGGGCATTATTCCTCCCCGGGACTTGCCGCCAAGTCTGGCCGGGGGACAGTGACATGTGGCCGGATAGGCCAAGTGGCTTCTCCCGCTGACTTGCCCCTTTGGAAGTAGGAGCTCCTACTTCCATGGGCATTATTCCTCCCCGGGACCTACAGCCAAGAGTGGCCGGGGGACAGTGACACTTGGCCGGGTAGGCGAAGTGGCTTCTCCCGCTGACTTGCCCCTTTGGAAGTAGGAGCTCCTACTTCCATGGGCATTATTCCTCCCCGGGACTTGCCGCCAAGTCTGGCCGGGGGACAGCGACATGTGGCCGGATAGGCCAAGTGGCTTCTCCCGCTGACTTGCCCCTTTGGAAGTAGGAGCTCCTACTTCCATGGGCATTATTCCTCCCCGGGACCTACAGCCAAGAGTGGCCGGGGGACAGTGACACTTGGCCGGGTAGGCCAAGTGGCTTCTCCCGCTGACTTGCCCCTTTGGAAGTAGGAGCTCCTACTTCCATGGGCATTATTCCTCCCCGGGACTTGCCGCCAAGTCTGGCCGGGGGACAGTGACACTTGGCCGGGTAGGCGAAGTGGCTTCTCCCGCTGACTTGCCCCTTTGGAAGTAGGAGCTCCTACTTCCATGGGCATTATTCCTCCCCGGGACCTACTGCCAAGTGTGGCCGGGGGACAGTGACATGTGGCCGGATAGGCCAAGTGGCTTCTCCCGCTGACTTGCCCCTTTGGAAGTAGGAGCTCCTACTTCCATGGGCATTATTCCTCCCCGGGACTTGCCGCCAAGTCTGGCCGGGGGACAGTGACACTTGGCCGGGTAGGCGAAGTGGCTTCTCCGCTGACTTGCCCCTTTGGAAGTTGGAGCTCTTACTTCCATGGGCATTATACCTCTCGAAGACTTAGAGCCAAGTGAGCTCCTACTTCCATGGGCATTATTCCTCCCCGGGACTTGCCGCCAAGTCTGGCCGGGGGACAGTGACACTTGGCCGGGTAGGCGAAGTGGCTTCTCCCGCTGACTTGCCCCTTTGGAAGTAGGAGCTCCTACTTCCATGGGCATTATTCCTCCCCGGGACCTACTGCCAAGTGTGGCCGGGGGACAGTGACATGTGGCCGTATAGGCCAAGTGGCTTCTCCCGCTGACTTGCCCCTTTGGAAGTAGGAGCTCCTACTTCCATGGGCATTATTCCTCCCCGGGACTTGCCGCCAAGTCTGGCCGGGGGACAGTGACACTCGGCCGGGTAGGCGAAGTGGGCTTCTCCCGCTGACTTGCCCCTTTGGAAGTAGGAGCTCCTACTTCCATGGGCATTATTCCTCCCCGGGACCTACTGCCAAGTGTGGCCGGGGAACAGTGACTCTTGGCCGGATAGGCCAAGTTGGCTTCTCCCCGCTGACTGGCCCTTTTGGAAGTAGGAGCTCCTACTTCCATGGGCATTATTCCTCCCCGGGACCTACAGCCAAGTGTGGCCGGGGAACAGTGACTCTTTGCCGGATAGGCCAAGTGGCTTCTCCCGCTGACTTGCCCCTTTGGAAGTAGGAGCTCCCTACTTCCATGGGCATTATTCCTCCCCGGGACCTACAGCCAAGTGTGGCCGGGGAACAGTGACTCTTGGCCGGATAGGCCAAGTGGCTTCTCCCGCTGACTTGCCCCTTTGGAAGTAGGAGCTCTTACTTCCATGGGCAGTATACCTCTCGGGGACTTAGAGCCAAGTGTCTTCACCCTTTGGAGGTAGTAGCTCCTACTTCCATGTGCATTATTCCTCCCCGGGACATACTGCCAAGTGTGGCCGGGGAACAGTGACTCTTGGCCGGATAGGCCAAGTGGCTTCTCCCGCTGACTTGCCCCTATGGAAGTAGGAGCTCTTACTTCCATGGGCATTATTCCTCCCCGGGACCTACTGCCAAGTGTGGCCGGGGAACAGTGACTCTTGGCCGGATAGGCCAAGTGGCTTCTCCCGCTGACTTGCCCCTTTGGAAGTAGGAGCTCCCACTTCCATGGGCATTATTCCTCCCCGGGACCTACTGCCAAGTGTGGCCGGGGAACAGTGACTCTTGGCCGGATAGGCCAAGTGGCTTCTCCCGCTGACTTGCCCCTTTGGAGGTAGTAGCTCCTACTTCCATGGGCATTATTCCTCCCCGGGACCTACTGCCAAGTGTGGCCGGGGAACAGTGACTCTTGGCCGGATAGGCCAAGTGGCTTCTCCCGCTGACTTGCCCCTTTGGAAGTAGGAGCTCCTACTTCCATGGGCATTATTCCTCCCCGGGACCTACTGCCAAGTGTGGCCGGGGGACAGTGACATGTGGCCGGATAGGCCAAGTGGCTTCTCCCGCTGACTTGCCCCTTTGGAAGTAGGAGCTCCTACTTCCATGGGCATTATTCCTCCCCGGGACCTACAGCCAAGAGTGGCCGGGGGACAGTGACACTTGGCCGGGTAGGCGAGGTGGCTTCTCCCGCTGACTTGACCCTTTGGAAGTAGGAGCTCCTACTTCCATGGGCATTATTCCTCCCCGGGACTTGCCGCCAAGTCTGGCCGGGGGACAGTGACATGTGGCCGGATAGGCCAAGTGGCTTCTCCCGCTGACTTGCCCCTTTGGAAGTAGGAGCTCCTACTTCCATGGGCATTATTACTCCCGGGGACTTGCCGCCAAGTCTGGCCGGGGGACAGTGACACTCGGCCGGGTAGGCGAAGTGGCTTCTCCCGCTGACTTGCCCCTTTGGAAGTAGGAGCTCCTACTTCCATGGGCATTATTCCTCCCCGGGACCTACTGCCAAGTGTGGCCGGGGGACAGTGACACTTGGCCGGGTAGGCGAAGTGGCTTCTCCCGCTGACTTGACCCTTTGGAAGTAGGAGCTCCTACTTCCATGGGCATTATTCCTCCCCGGGACCTCCTGCCAAGTGTGGCCGGGGAACAGTGACTCTTGGCCGGATAGGCCAAGTGGCTTCTCCCGCTGACTTGCCCCTTTGGAAGTAGGAGCTCCTACTTCCATGGGCATTATTCCTCCCCGGGACCTACAGCCAAGTGTGGCCGGGGAACAGTGACTCTTTGCCGGATAGGCCAAGTGGCTTCTCCCGCTGACTTGCCCCTTTGGAAGTAGGAGCTCCTACTTCCATGGGCATTATTCCTCCCCTCGACCTACAGCCAAGTGTGGCCGGGGAACAGTGACTCTTTGCCGGATAGGCCAAGTGGCTTCTCCCGCTGACTTGCCCCTTTGGAGGTAGTAGCTCCTACTTCCATGGGCATTATTCCTCCCCGGGACATACTGCCAAGTGTGGCCGGGGAACAGTGACTCTTTGCCGGATAGGCCAAGTGGCTTCTCCCGCTGACTTGCCCCTTTGGAGGTAGTAGCTCCTACTTCCATGGGCATTATTCCTCCCCGGGACCTACAGCCAAGAGTGGCCGGGGAACAGTGACTCTTGGCCGGATAGGCCAAGTGGCTTCTCCCGCTGACTTGCCCCTTTGGAAGTAGGAGCTCCTACTTCCATGGGCATTATTCCTCCCCGGGACCTACTGCCAAGTGTGGCCGGGGAACAGTGACTCTTGGCCGGATAGGCCAAGTGGCTTCTCCCGCTGACTTGCCCCTATGGAAGTAGGAGCTCTTACTTCCATGGGCAGTATACCACTCGGGGACTTAGAGCCAAGTGTCTTCACCCTTTGGAGGTAGTAGCTCCTACTTCCATGGGCATTATTCCTCCCCGGGACATACTGCAAATTGTGGCCGGGGAACAGTGACTCTTGGCCGGATAAGCCAAGTGGCTTCTCCCGCTGACTTGCCCCTTTGAAGGTAGTAGCTCCTACTTCCATGGGCATTATTCCTCCCCGGGACCTACAGCCAAGAGTGGCCGGGGAACAGTGACTCTTGGCCGGATAGGCCAAGTGGCTTCTCCCGCTGACTTGCCCCTTTGGAAGTAGGAGCTCTCACTTCCATGGGCAGTATACCTCTCGGGGACTTAGAGCCAAGTGTCTTCGCCCTTTGGAGGTAGGAGCTCTTACTTCCATGGGCATTATTCCTCTCCGGGACTTACAGCCAAGTGTGGCCGGGGAACAGTGACACTTGGCCGGGTAGGCCAAGTGGCTGCTCCCGCTGACTTGCCCCTTTTGAAGTAGGAGCTCCTACTTCCATGGGCATTATTCCACCCCGGGACCTACAGCCAAGTGTGGACGGGGGACAGTGACATGTGGCCGGATAGGCCAAGTGCTTCTCCCGCTGACTTGCCCCTTTGGAAGTAGGAGCTCCTACTTCCATGGGCATTATTCCTCCCCGGGACCTACTGCCAAGTGTGGCCGGGGAACAGTGACTCTTGGCCGGGTAGGCCAAGTGGCTTCTCCCGCTGACTTGCCCCTTTGGAAGTAGGAGCTCCTACTTCCATGGGCATTATTCCTCTCGGGACCTACTGCCAAGTGTGGCCGGGGAACAGTGACTCTTGGCCGGATAGGCCAAGTGGCTTCTCCCGCTGACTTGCCCCTTTGGAAGTAGGAGCTCTTACTCCCATGGGCAGTATACCTCTCGGGGACTTAGAGCCAAGTGTCTTCACCCTTTGGAGGTAGTAGCTCCTACTTCCATGGGCATTATTCCTCCCCGGGACCTACTGCCAAGTGTGGCCGGGGAACAGTGACTCTTGGCCGGATAGGCCAAGTGGCTCTTCTCCCGCTGACTTGCCCCTTTGGAAGTAGGAGCTCCTACTTCCATGGGCATTATTCCTCCCCGGGACCTACAGCCAAGTGTGGCCGGGGAACAGTGACTCTTGGCCGGATAGGCCCAAGTGGCTTCTCCCCGCTGACTTGCCCCTTTGGAAGTAGGAGCTCTTACTTCCATGGGCATTATACCTCTCGGGGACTTAGAGCCAAGTGTCTTCACCCTTTGGAGGTAGGAGCTCCTACTTCCATGGGCATTATTCCTCCCCGGGACCTACTGCCAAGTGTGGCCGGGGAACAGTGACTCTTGGCCGGATAGGCCAAGTGGCTTCTCCCGCTGACTTGCCCTATTGAAGTAGGAGCTCTTACTTCCATGGGCATTATTCCTCCCCGGGACCTACTGCCAAGTGTGGCCGGGGAACAGTGACTCTTGGCCGGATAGGCCAAGTGGCTTCTCCCGCTGACTTGCCCCTTTGGAAGTAGGAGCTCTTACTTCCATGGGCATTATTCCTCCCCGGGACCTACTGCCAAGTGTGGCCGGGGAACAGTGACTCTTGGCCGGATAGGCCAAGTGGCTTCTCCCGCCGACTTGCCCCTTTGGAAGTAGGAGCTCCCACTTCCATGGGCATTATTCCTCCCCGGGACATACTGCCAAGTGTGGCCGGGGAACAGTGACTCTTGGCCGGATAGTCCAAGTGGCTTCTCCCGCTGACTTGCCCCTTTGGAAGTAGGAGCTCCTACTTCCATGGGCATTATTCCTCCCCGGGACCTACAGCCAAGAGTGGCCGGGGGACAGTGACATGTGGCCGGATAGGCCAAGTGGCTTCTCCCGCTGACTTGCCCCTTTGGAAGTAGGAGCTCCTACTTCCATGGGCATTATTCCTCCCCGGGACCTACTGCCAAGTGTGGCCGGGGAACAGTGACTCTTGGCCGGATAGGCCAAGTGGCTTCTCCCGCTGACTTGCCCCTATGGAAGTAGGAGCTCTTACTTCCATGGGCATTATTCCTCCCCGGGACCTACTGCCAAGTGTGGCCGGGGAACAGTGACTCTTGGCCGGATAGGCCAAGTGGCTTCTCCCGCTGACTTGCCCCTTTGGAAGTAGGAGCTCTCACTTCCATGGGCAGTATACCTCTCGGGGACTTAGAGCCAAGTGTCTTCACCCTTTGGAGGTAGGAGCTCTTACTTCCATGGGCATTATTCCTCTCCGGGACCTACAGCCAAGTGTGGCCGGGGAACAGTGACACTTGGCCGGATAGGCCAAGTGGCTGCTCCCGCTGACTTGCCCCTTTGGAAGTAGGAGCTCCTACTTCCATGGGCATTATTCCACCCCGGGACCTACAGCCAAGTGTGGCCGGGGGACAGTGACATGTGGCCGGATAGGCCAAGTGGCTTCTCCCGCTGACTTGCCCCTTTGGAAGTAGGAGCTCCTACTTCCATGGGCATTATTCCTCCCCGGGACCTACTGCCAAGTGTGGCCGGGGAACAGTGACTCTTGGCCGGGTAGGCCAAGTGGCTTCTCCCGCTGACTTGCCCCTTTGGAAGTAGGAGCTCCTACTTCCATGGGCATTATTCCTCCCCGGGACCTACTGCCAAGTGTGGCCGGGGAACAGTGACTCTTGGCCGGGTAGGCCAAGTGGCTTCTCCCGCTGACTTGCCCCTTTGGAAGTAGGAGCTCTTACTCCCATGGGCAGTATACCTCTCGGGGACTTAGAGCCAAGTGTCTTCACCCTTTGGAGGTAGTAGCTCCTACTTCCATGGGCATTATTCCTCCCCGGGACCTACTGCCAAGTGTAGCCGGGGAACAGTGACTCTTGGCCGGATAGAACTAGTGGCTTCTCCCGCTGACTTGCCCCTTTGGAAGTAGGAGCTCCTACTTCCATGGGCATTATTCCTCCCCGGGACCTACTGCCAAGAGTGGCCGGGGAACAGTGACTCTTGGCCGGATAGGCCAAGTGGCTTCTCCCGCTGACTTGCCCCTTTGGAAGTAGGAGCTCCTACTTCCATGGGCATTATTCCTCCCCGGGACCTACTGCCAAGTAAGGCCGGGGAACAGTGACTCTTGGCCGGATAGAACTAGTGGCTTCTTCCGCTGACTTGCCCCTTTGGAAGTAGGAGCTCCTACTTCCATGGGCATTATTCCTCCCCGGGACCTACAGCCAAGCTTGGCCGGGGGACAGTGACATGTGGCCGGATAGGCCAAGTGGCTTCTCCCGCTGACTTGCCCCTTTGGAGGTAGGAGCTCTTACTTCCATGGGCATTATTCCTCTCCGGGACCTACAGCCAAGTGTGGCCGGGGAACAGTGAAACTTGGCCGAATAGGCCAAGTGGCTGCTCCCGCTGACTTGCCCCTTTGGAAGTAGGAGCTCCTACTTCCATGGGCATTATTCCTCCCCGGGACCTATAGCCAAGTGTGGCCGGGGGACGGTGACATGTGGCCGGATAGGCCGAGCGGCTTCTCCCGCTGACGTCATCGCTTTGGAAGTAGGAGCTCCTACTTCCATGGGCTTGTTCCTCCCCGGGACTTGCCGCCAAGTCTGGCCGGGGGACAGTGACATGTGGCCGGATAGGCCAACTGGCTGCTCCCGCTGAGCCCCTACTTCCATGGGCTTGTTCGTCCCCCGGGACTTGCCGCCAAGTCTGGCCGGGGAACAGTGACATGCCGCCGGATACGGCCGAGCGGCTGCTCCCGCTGACGTCATCGCTTTGGAAGTAGGAGCTCCTACTTCCATGGGCTTGTTCCTCCCCGGGACTTGCCGCCAAGTCTGGCCGGGGGACAGTGACATGTGGCCGGATAGGCCAACTGGCTGCTCCCGCTGAGCCCCTACTTCCATGGGCTTGTTCGTCCCCGGGACTTGCCGCCAAGTCTGGCCGGGGAACAGTGACATGCCGCCGGATACGGCCGAGCGGCTGCTCCCGCTGACGTCATCACTTTGGAAGTCGGAGCTCCTACTTCCATGGGCTTGTTCCTCCCCGGGACTTGCCGCCAAGTCTGGCCGGGGGACAGTGACATGTGGCCGGATAGGCCAACTGGCTGCTCCCGCTGAGCCCCTACTTCCATGGGCTTGTTCGTCCCCGGGACTTGCCGCCAAGTCTGGCCGGGGAACAGTGACATGCCGCCGGATACGGCCGAGCGGCTGCTCCCGCTGACGTCATCACTTTGGAAGTCGGAGCTCCTACTTCCATGGGCTTGTTCCTCCCCGGGACTTGCCGCCAAGTCTGGCCGGGGGACAGTGACATGTGGCCGGATAGGCCAACTGGCTGCTCCCGCTGAGCCCCTACTTCCATGGGCTTGTTCGTCCCCGGGACTTGCCGCCAAGTCTGGCCGGGGAACAGTGACATGCCGCCGGATACGGCCGAGCGGCTGCTCCCGCTGACGTCATCACTTTGGAAGTCGGAGCTCCTACTTCCATGGGCTTGTTCCTCCCCGGGACTTGCCGCCAAGTCTGGCCGGGGGACAGTGACATGTGGCCGGATAGGCCAACTGGCTGCTCCCGCTGAGCCCCTACTTCCATGGGCTTGTTCGTCCCCGGG
>NW_027285375.1:0-15000 GCF_040894005.1 Engystomops pustulosus | reverse complement strand
ATCGGCCCGAGGTCACCTAGAGTCGCCAAGTCTAGGACGGGGCTGGCGCCGCAGCGGGCCCGGAGACCCGCCGCGGACCAGGGCTCCCCGGATTGGTTTTAAGTCTGATAAATGCACGCCTTCCTGGAGGGCAGCGCTCTTGGGCACGTATTAGCTCTAGAATTGCCACAGTTATCCGAGTAGCACATCATCAATGCGGAACGATCAAAGGAACCATAACTGATTTAATGAGCCATTCGCAGTTTCACCGTAAAGAATAGTCAGTACTTAGACATGCATGGCTTAATCTTTAAAACAAGCATATACTACTGGCAGGATCAACCAGGTAGCCGAGCTCTGAGGGGTAGACTCTTGGAGTCAGGCTCCGTGAGCTAATGGGAACGCTCGTTGCTGCTGCTGCTACCGCAGCGCTTCTCCGCCGCCGGAGAAGACCTCGCAGACAACATTGGATGGAGCTTAGGGCAGGGGGGCAAGAAAGATGCTCTCGGTCCCTTCCAAGGACCCGAAAAAGCCTTCCCTTCCCCTCCCTCTCGCAGTCGCTGGCTTTCCCCACTCAGTTCAGCCAAGAAGTGGCGCTCGACTCTCACCTCCATCAGCACCTCCGAAGCTCGGACAGCTCCTGTAGGCTGCGCATAGAAGGAAAGCATTGGACGCTCAACTTCAGCACCTCGAGTGTCGGACGGCTCCACCACCACCTCTCCACACTGTTAAGCGAGAGAGACGATAGGAGCCGTCGCGACGTACCCATGCAGCGCCGCCCGCCAACGCACAGAGGAGCGGAGGGGATCGGGCGCCAGGTCCGGGGGAAGGCTGGGAGGGAAGCTACGGCGCTGCTACCCAGCTTTCAACCCTGCGGGACCGGTGCTCCGCTCCTATCGCTCCGGCGAACAGGGTCCGCTACGCTTTCAACACCAGCGCCCGGCAGAGGGCTTGGAGAAGGCTCGCGCGGATCCTCGGTTCGGATCGCCTGGCTTCGCGGGAGCGGCCTTCGGCTAGGGCCGACGACGGCCGGACCGAGCAGATTTGGACCGGGGTGCGGGGCGAGTACCTGCCTCTCTCACGAAGGGAGTGTCACCGGTAAGAAGCCTCTTCCCACGTCTGCTTGCCGACTTACGCTCGCCCCGACGAGAGGCCCAACCGAAAGAGTGGAAAGGGGCAGAGATTTCCAGGGTCGCCCCACCAGGGATGCAATACCCCAGTGCAGACAGTCGGCCCTGCCCCGAACCTACTCGGTGGTTTGAAGGTTAACCTCTTGGGGAAAAGCAGCGATTCGCCTCGCGGTGCGTGCCTCCGCGGATCTAAACCCCCTCGATCGATGTGGGGCCAGAGGACCCCTTTTCCCCGTACGAAACTGTCAGCTCACCATGGGCTCGACGTCCGTGGGTCGGGGAGTTGAGCGCTTACGCGCGGCGGGACCTTATAACCTGCAGCGGCTGAGGAGCGAAGATTTCCAGGGTGGGCCCCCGGGGATGCCATACCCCGAGCAGCCTGTCGGCCCCGCTCCTAGCACGCTGGCAAGCAATGGAGTCTTCCCCGCGGCAGCCACCGCCCTCGCCCTAGCCTCGCCGTCGGTCGATGAAGAACGTCGTTCGCCCTCCTCTGGCTCGGGATTTGGAAACGGCCTGGCCTTCGCCTACTCCGTCGGGCAACTGCCTTCCGCCAGCCCCTTCCCTCGAATCCCCTTCTTCCATTTTAGACCCGATCAGGGGATTGGTCAGCCCAGCCCTGGGGTAAGAAGAGGGGTTGGGGTCGGTTCGGCTTCGGGTGCCCCGCTCGGCCAAAGGTTCCCCTCGCTTTGGAAGCACGCGAGGTCGCGGAGGGTGTCGGGGTTATTTTTTCGGCTCCCTGGCTTCGCGGGAGCGGCCTTCGGCTAGGGCCGAGGCCGTCCGGCCCGCGCAGATTTGGACCGGGGTCCGGGGCGAGTACCTGCCTCTCTCACGAAGGGAGTGTCACCGGTAAGAAGCCTCTTCCCACGTCTGCTTGCCGACTTACGCTCGCCCCGACGAGAGGCCCAACCGAAAGAGTGGAAAGGGGCAGAGATTTCCAGGGTCGCCCCACCAGGGATGCAATACCCCAGTGCAGACTGTCGGCCCTGCCCCGAACCTACTCGGTGGTTTGAAGGTTAACCTCTTGGGGAAAAGCAGCGATTCGCCTCGCGGTGCGTGCCTCCGCGGATCTAAACCCCCTCGATCGATGTGGGGCCAGAGGACCCCTTTTCCCCGTACGAAACGGCCGGCTCACCATGGGCTCGACATCCGTGGGTCGGAGAGTTGAGCGCTTACGCGCGGCGGGACCTTATAACCTGCAGCGGCTGAGGAGCGAAGATTTCCAGGGTGGGCCCCCGGGGATGCCATACCCCGAGCAGCCAGTCGGCCCCGCTCCTAGCGCGCTGACGAGCAATGGAGTCTTCCCCGCGGCAGCCACCGCCCTCGCCTCGCCGTCGGTCGATGAAGAGCCGAGTTCGCCCTCCTCTGCTCGGGACTCGGAAACGGCCTGGCCTTCGCCTACTCCGTCGGGCAACTGCCTTCCGCCAGCCCCTTCCCTCGAATCCCCTTCTTCCATTTTAGACCCGATCAGGGGATTGGTCAGCCCAGCCCTGGGGTAGGAAGAGGGGTTGGGGTCGGTTCGGCTTCCGGTGCCCCCGCTCGGCCAAAGGTCCCCTCGCTTTGGAAGCAGAGGGTGCCGGGGTTATTTTCGGCTTGACGCCTAGTCCGGTCCCTGCCGGTTCCCGTGGAGGCCCGCGGTCAAAACCAGCTCCCCGGCTGTCGGAGCCGGAGCCCCGCAGCCCGAGCGGACGCACCGAGTCCCTCATGTAAGGGATAGCCGCCCCTACGGAACGGCCCGGACTGGGACCAGGCACCCCCAGGCGCCGAAGGGGTGGGTCGGCCGTGTTGCCGAAGCTTAGCCGGCGCTGATGACCGCAGCCCCTAACGATGCCCACAGGCGGGGGAGCCAAGGAGAGCACTAGGAAGACGTGGCGGGGTCGGACGGCTCAATTTCCAGGGTGGGACCCCGGGGGTTCAGTACCCCGGGCATCCGGTCGGTTTCGCCGGCGCGACCCCAAGCCTTCCACGGCCCCCTTCGTGGGTGCAGGGATACCGTGCAGGGTGCAGGCTTAGACGCCAATTCCCCAGAAGTTTTAGGGATAGGGTTTGTCCGGGCGCCACCGCAGCGACAACCTCGCAAGAAGCTCTCTTCCACAAAAGCACGGGCAACGTTCGTGTGCGAGTGTTGGTCTCCCATGGTCTACCGACTCCCCCGGGCGGCCCAAGCGTTACGCCCACGGCCGGGCCCTCGAGCAGGCGCACCCCTGGTGCCTCTCGTAAGGGAAGGCTACGGTCCTCAACCCCTCGTATGGCGGGGAGGGCGCATTTGAAACGCTAAAGGACGAGCCCTGTTCGGGACCTGGCGGGGATCCGCGGATTGGCGAGAGGGATGGGTCTGCCGTTGGTCAGAGGGGACGCACCCCTGGGACGCAGTTTGGCATTAGCGACCGATGGCCCATCTACGACCATGTACTCCGGGAGCGCCAAGGAGGACGCGGGTGGGCTTTGGGGGCAGACTCAATTTCCAGGGTCTGGGCGCCGGGGGTGCAATACCCTTAAGCGCTCATGTCGGTTTCGTCTGCCGCCCGCCTCTGGCCCGGCTCCTAGTGACGGGTGCTGTGAACGTGCGATCGTGCTTGCGGTTGAAGAGTTCAAAGGCTACCGCTGGGGATAACACGCCCGGGGAATTTAGAAACCCCCCCCTCCGCTACAATCTCTGCTTCTGCCGGACTCGGAGGGGAGCCGCCCCGGGGGCGACCGCTCCCTCTCCTCTTCCGCGGCGTGCCGCGCGCTTCGCCGTCAGCAGCGGAGCGAACCTTTTTCTCGGTCCGCAGCTCTTCAGGCGTAGGCGGGCAGCGCTAACAGGGTACACTGGGGACCACTCGACCGCAACCGCTCCTCCGACCGACGAGCATACCTACCGCGGATACGCCACGGTGGGTCTAAGCCTCGTCGCCGCCGCGAGGAGCAGGCGGGAGCCGTCCCTTTTCGTGCTGCGGAAATAAACCGTGGACACAGAGGTGTGTCTGCGCTCTCCGACCGGGCGGGGGGCGATTGGACTTGCCCGAGGGACACTAGGCGAGGCGCTGCCGCGGGAGCCGGAGCTCCGCGCTGGACGCTGCCGCCGCCGCCGCCGCCCCCCACCCACGGTACGGTGGAGTACGCCCGTTCCATACGCTTCGTAGCAAACCTCAGCCGAAGCAGAGAGTCCTACCGCTGTGGCAGGAGCGGGGCCGTGCGAGGACCACACTGGCACCGCGCTACACAACCTTAGGCAGAGGACCACAGCCGCTCACGGGGAGCGGGGGATTGATGCGCGACCAAGACTGAGGCTAAGGAACGCTTTACCATAAACCGGCCGGGGCCAATACCCCTGACCGAGCAAAGTGCCCTGCCCCGCCGGATCGCGCTGTGTCAGATCGATCAAAAGAGCGGAGAGCCGAGACTCTACCGCTGGGAGTTTGTGGAGAACGGCCTGGCTTGCGTCCCGTCCTCCCGCCCTCGACCTCACATGGCTAGCCTCACCCGCCGGGAGCCACCCCATTGGGGACCGTAGGGCGGAGAAGGGGTCTCCGCGTCCGGAATTTACTTGTGGAGAACGGCCTGGCTTACGTCCCGTCCTCCCGCCCTCGACCTCACATGGCTAGCCTCACCCGCCGGGCGCCACCCCATTGGGGACCGTAGGGCGGAGAAGGGGTCTCCGCGTCCGGAATTTACTTGTGGAGAACGGCCTGGCTTACGTCCCGTCCTCCCGCCCTCGACCTCACACGGCTAGCCTCACCCGCCGGGCGCCACCCCATTGGGGACCGTAGGGCGGAGAAGGGGTCTCCGCGTCCGGAATTTACTTGTGGAGAACGGCCTGGCTTACGTCCCGTCCTCCCGCCCTCGACCTCACATGGCTAGCCTCACCCGCCGGGCGCCACCCCATTGGGGACCGTAGGGCGGAGAAGGGGTCTCCGCGTACGGAATTTCTTGTGGAGAACGGCCTGGCTTACGTCCCGTCCTCCCATGGCTAGCCTCACCCGCCGGGCGCCACCCCATTGGGGACCGTAGGGCGGAGAAGGGGTCTCCGCGTCCGGAATTTCTTGTGGAGAACGGCCTGGCTTACGTCCCGTCCTCCCGCCCTCGACCTCACATGGCTAGCCTACCCCGCCGGGCGCCGCTCCATTGGGGATACGGTACGGCAAAGCGCGACGCCGCACGATGCCAACACTTTGTGCAAAAACCTGGCAGAGTCGACCAAAACCTCGCTTCTTTGACCGGTATTTTTGATGCTTTTCTCTGCCGCCGAAGGTGCACTGAGGGTCGGATCGCCCAAAATTTTTACCGGTCGTTTTGGTCTGCGGTTCTTCCGAGAGGTGCCCGCCTGACAGTTCTTTTTCAGCAGCCTCCGAAAGGCCATCCAGCGGGCAAGCCAGGGGTTGGCAGCCGCCGGCGGTGAGCCTTCCCCGGCCGGGGCAGACGGCTCCGACCGCAAAATTTTTTCGACTTTCGCCGAGGCCAAAACCCCATGCACTTTTAAAGCCTGCCCGCAGCGCCGTCTCCTGTCAGACGTCCCTTGCCGCCTGCGGTGGTCCTCGCCCGGCAGAGAGAAGCCGGAGTCGCCCCCTCTCCGGTTCTTTTTCACCATTCCGGAGCTCTGAAATCTGCCGGACACCGAGTGACCGAGGACGCTTCCAGGAGGGCGGCAGCGAGAGGCAGAGTGCCACCGGTCGGGTCGCCGGTTCTCCCACACTTTGAAAATTTTTCGCTTGTTCTGGTGGGATGGAGAGAGAGCGTGGCTTATGCGCCCTCTGCCCCGCGGTCCGCCCTGGCTGGCCTTACGCCGGTGGTTCGCCAGGCCACCGGCACCTTGTACGGCGGGGACGGCGTGGCTTATGCGCCCGTCAACCCACCTACTCGCCCCGGCTAGCCTTTTACCCGGAGGGCGCCACGCTCCGGGTACCAGTGAGCGGCACGAACCCAGTCATACCATGCCGCTCACCTCGCGCCCTCTCCGGCCTCCGCCGCGGAGACCTCCCGCTAGGACCTGCGGGGGGCGATTTCTGCCAAAATCTACAAAGTCCCCGATGGTTAAGGACGTAGACTGTTGAGCGGGACCTACACACTCTTGTAGCCGATGGGGCTCGCCATTTCCCGCAGAAAATGGACCACCTCCCGCAGAGGAACATGAAATGCCCCTTCCCGCGGGACCCGAAGGACCGCTCTGTCCGAGCAGGCCTCCAGGACCACGGCACGCAAAAGCGACTCAGTCCCGCTGGCATTACGGATCTGACTTTGTGCAAAAACCAGGCAGAGTCGACCAAAACCTCCCTTCTTTGACCGGTGTTTTTGTTGCTTTTCTCTGCCGCCGAAGGTGCACTGAGGGTCGGATCGCCCAAAATTTTTACCGGTCGTTTTGGTCTGCGGTTCTTCCGAGAGGTGCCCGCCTGACAGTTCTTTTTCAGCAGCCTCCGAAAGGGCATCCAGCGGGCAAGCCAGGGGTTGGCAGCCGCCGGCGGTGAGCCTTCCCCGGCCGGGGCAGACAGCTCCGACCGCAAATTTTTTTCGACTTTCGCCGAGGCCAAAACCCCATGCACTTTTAAAGCCTGCCCGCAGCGCCGTCTCCTGGCAGACGTCCCTTGCCGCCTGCGGTGGTCCTCGCCCGGCAGAGAGAAGCCGGTTTCGCCCTCTCACCGGTTCTTTTTCACCATTCCGGAGCTCTGAAATCTGCCGGACACCGAGTGACCGAGGACGCTTCCAGGAGGGCGGCAGCGAGAGGCAGAGTGCCACCGGTCGGGTCCCCGGTTCTCCCACACTTTGAAAATTTTTCGCTTGTTCTGGTGGGATGGAGAGAGAGCGTGGCTTATGCGCCCTCTGCCCCGCGGTACGCCCTTGGCTAGCCTTACGCCGGTGGTTCGCCAGGCCACCGGCACCTTGTACAGCGGGGACGGCGTGGCTTATGCGCCCTCTGCCCCGCGGTCCGCCCTGTCTAGCCTTACGCCGGTGGTTCGCCAGGCCACCGGCACCTTGTACGGCGGGGACGGCGTGGCTTATGCGCCCGTCAACCCACCTGCTCGCCCCGGCTAGCCTTTTACCCGGAGGGCGCCACGCTCCGGGTAGCAGTGAGCGGCACGAGCCCAGTCATACCATGCCGCTCACCTCGCACCTTTTCCGGCCTCCGCCGCGGAGACCTCCCGCTAGGACATGCGGGGGGCGATCTTGACCAAAATCTACAAAGTCCCCGATGGTTAAGGACGTAGACTGTTGAGCGGGACCTACACACTCTTGCAGCCGAAGGGGCTCGCCATTTCCCGCAGAAAATGGACCACCTCCCGCAGAGGAACATGAAATGCCCCTTCCCGCGGGACCCGAAAGGACCGCCCTGTCCGAGCAGGCCTCCAGGACCACGGCACGCAAAAGCGACTCAGTCCCGCTGGCATTACGGATCTGACTTAGTGCAAAAACCTGGCAGAGTCGACCAAAACTCCCCTTCTCTGACCGGTATTTTTGTTGCTTTTCTCTGCCGCCGAAGGTGCACTACGGGTCGGATCGCCCAAAATTTTTACCGGTCGTTTTGGTCTGCGGTTCTTCCGAGAGGTGCCCGCCTGACAGTTCTTTTTCAGAAGCCTCCGAAAGGCCATCCAGCGGGCAAGCCATGAGTTGGCAGCCGCCGGCGGTGAGCCTTCCCCGGCCGGGGCAGACAGCTCCGACCGCATAATTTTTTCGACTTTTGCCGAGGCCAAAACCCCATGCACTTTTAAAGCCTGCCCGCAGCGCCGTCTCCTGTCAGACGTCCCCGCCGCCTGCGGTGGTCCTCGCCCGGCAGAGAGAAGCCGGAGTCGCCCTCTCTCCGGTTCTTTTTCACCATTCCGGAGGTCTGAAATCTGCCGTACTCCGAGTGACCGAGGACGCTTCCAGGAGGACGGCAGCGAGAGGCAGAGTGCCACCGGTCGGGAAGCCGGTTCTCCCACACTTTGAAAATTTTTCGCTTGTGCTGGTGGGATGGAGAGAGAGCGTGGCTTATGCGCCCTCTGCCCCGCGGTACGCCCTTGGCTAGCCTTACGCCGGTGGTTCGCCAGGCCACCGGCACCTTGTACGGCGGGGACGGCGTGGCTTATGCGCCCGTCAACCCACCTACTCGCCCCGGCTAGCCTTTTACCCGGAGGGCGCCACGCTCCGGGTAGCAGTGAGCGGCACGAGCCCAGTCATACCATGCCGCTCACCTCGCACCTTTTCCGGCCTCCGCCGCGGAGACCTCCCGCTAGGACATGCGGGGGGCGATCTTGACCAAAATCTACAAAGTCCCCGATGGTTAAGGACGTAGACTGTTGAGCGGGACCTACACACTCTTGCAGCCGAAGGGGCTCGCCATTTCCCGCAGAAAATGGACCACCTCCCGCAGAGGAACATGAAATGCCCCTTCCCGCGGGACCCGAAGGACCACTCTGTCCGAGCAGGCTTCCAGGACCACGGCACGCAAGAGCGACTCAGTCCCGCTGGCATTACGGATCTGACTTAGTGCAAAAACCTGGCAGAGTCGACCAAAACTCCCCTTCTCTGACCGGTATTTTTGTTGCTTTTCTCTGCCGCCGAAGGTGCACTACGGGTCGGATCGCCCAAAATTTTTACCGGTCGTTTGGTCTGCGGTTCTTCCGAGAGGTGCCCGCCTGACAGTTCTTTTTCAGCAGCCTCCGAAAGGCCATCCAGCGGGCAAGCCAGGGGTTGGCAGCCGCCGGCGGTGAGCCTTCCCCGGCCGGGGCAGACAGCTCCGACCGCATAATTTTTTCGACTTTCGCCGAGGCCAAAACCCCTTGCACTTTTAAAGCCTGCCCGCAGCGCCGTCTCCTGTCAGACGTCCCCGCCGCCTGCGGTGGTCCTCGCCCGGCAGAGAGAAGCCGGAGTCGCCCTCTCTCCGGTTCTTTTTCACCATTCCGGAGCTCTTAAATCTGCCATACTCCGAGTGACCGAGGACGCTTCCAGGAGGGCGGCAGCGAGAGGCAGAGTGCAACTGGTCGGGAAGCCGGTTCTCCCACACTTTGAAAATTTTTCGCTTGTGCTGGTGGGATGGAGAGAGAGCGTGGCTTATGCGCCCTCTGCCCCGCGGTACGCCCTTGGCTAGCCTTACGCCGGTGGTTCGCCAGGCCACCGGCACCTTGTACGGCGGGGACGGCGTTGCTTATGCGCCCGTCATCCCACCTACTCGCCCCGGCTAGCCTTTTACCCGGAGGGCGCCACGCTCCGGGTAGCAGTGAGCGGCACGAGCCCAGTCATACCATGCCGCTCACCTCGCACCTTTTCCGGCCTCCGCCGCGGAGACCTCCCGCTAGGACATGCGGGGGGCGATCTTGACCAAAATCTACAAAGTCCCCGATGGTTAAGGACGTAGACTGTTGAGCGGGACCTACACACTCTTGCAGCCGAAGGGGCTCGCCATTTCCCGCAGAAAATGGACCACCTCCCGCAGAGGAACATGAAATGCCCCTTCCCGCGGGACCCGAAGGACCACTCTGTCCGAGCAGGCTTCCAGGACCACGGCACGCAAGAGCGACTCAGTCCCGCTGGCATTACGGATCTGACTTAGTGCAAAAACCTGGCAGAGTCGACCAAAACTCCCCTTCTCTGACCGGTATTTTTGTTGCTTTTCTCTGCCGCCGAAGGTGCACTACGGGTCGGATCGCCCAAAATTTTTACCGGTCGTTTTGGTCTGCGGTTCTTCCGAGAGGTGCCCGCCTGACAGTTCTTTTTCAGCAGCCTCCGAAAGGCCATCCAGCGGGCAAGCCAGGGGTTGGCAGCCGCCGGCGGTGAGCCTTCCCCGGCCGGGGCAGACAGCTCCGACCGCATAATTTTTTCGACTTTCGCCGAGGCCAAAACCCCATGCACTTTTAAAGCCTGCCCGCAGCGCCGTCTCCTGTCAGACGTCCCCGCCGCCTGCGGTGGTCCTCGCCCGGCAGAGAGAAGCCGGAGTCGCCCTCTCTCCGGTTCTTTTTCACCATTCCGGAGCTCTTAAATCTGCCATACTCCGAGTGACCGAGGACGCTTCCAGGAGGGCGGCAGCGAGAGGCAGAGTGCAACCGGTCGGGAAGCCGGTTCTCCCACACTTTGAAAATTTTTCGCTTGTGCTGGTGGGATGGAGAGAGAGCGTGGCTTATGCGCCCTCTGCCCCGCGGTACGCCCTTGGCTAGCCTTACGCCGGTGGTTCGCCAGGCCACCGGCACCTTGTACGGCGGGGACGGCGTTGCTTATGCGCCCGTCATCCCACCTACTCGCCCCGGCTAGCCTTTTACCCGGAGGGCGCCACGCTCCGGGTAGCAGTGAGCGGCACGAGCCCAGTCATACCATGCCGCTCACCTCGCACCTTTTCCGGCCTCCGCCGCGGAGACCTCACGCTCTGTTCTGCGGAGAGCGATTTTGGGCAAAATCTACAAAGTCCCCGATGGTTAAGGACGTAGACTGTTCAGCGGGACCTACACACTCTTGTAGCCGAGGGGCTCGCCATTTCCCGCAGAAAATGGATCACCTCCCGCAGAGGAACATGAACTGCCCCTTCCCGCGGGACCCGCAGGACCGCTCTGTCCGAGCAGGCCTCCAGGACCACGGCACGCAAAAGCGACTCAGTCCCGCTGGCATTACGGATCTGACTTAGTGCAAAAACCTGGCAGAGTCGACCAAAACTCCCCTTCTCTGACCGGTATTTTTGTTGCTTTTCTCTGCCGCCGAAGGTGCACTACGGGTCGGATCGCCCAAAATTTTTACCGGTCGTTTTGGTCTGCGGTTCTTCCGAGAGGTGCCCGCCTGACAGTTCTTTTTCAGAAGCCTCCGAAAGGGCATCCAGCGGGCAAGCCAGGGGTTGGCAGCCGCCGGCGGTGAGCCTTCCCCGGCCGGGGCAGACAGCTCCGACCGCATTAATTTTTCGACTTTTGCCGAGGCCAAAACCCCATGCACTTTTAAAGCCTGCCCGCAGCGCCGTCTCCTGTCAGACGTCCCCGCCGCCTGCGGTGGTCCTCGCCCGGCAGAGAGAAGCCGGAGTCGCCCTCTCTCCGGTTCTTTTTCACCATTCCGGAGCTCTTAAATCTGCCGTACTCCGAGTGACCGAGGACGCTTCCAGGAGGGCGGCAGCGAGAGGCAGAGTGCCACCGGTCGGGAAGCCGGTTCTCCCACACTTTGAAAATATTTCGCTTGTGCTGGTGGGATGGAGAGAGAGCGTGGCTTATGCGCCCTCTGCCCCGCGGTCCGCCCTGGCTAGCCTTACGCCGGTGGTTCGCCAGGCCACCGGCACCTTGTACGGCGGGGACGGCGTTGCTTATGCGCCCGTCATCCCACCTACTCGCCCCGGCTAGCCTTTTACCCGGAGGGCGCCACGCTCCGGGTAGCAGTGAGCGGCACGAGCCCAGTCATACCATGCCGCTCACCTCGCACCTTTTCGGCCTCCGCCGCGGAGACCTCACGCTCTGTTCTGCGGAGAGCGATTTTGGGCAAAATCTACAAAGTCCCCGATGGGTTAAGACGTAGACTGTTGAGCGGGACCTACACACTCTTGTAGCCGAAGGGGCTCGCCATTTCCCGCAGAAAATGGATCACCTCCCGCAGAGGAACATGAAATGCCCCTTCCCGCGGGACCCGAAGGACCGCTCTGTCCGAGCAGGCCTCCAGGACCACGGCACGCAAAAGCGACTCAGTCCCGCTGGCATTACGGATCTGACTTAGTGCAAAAACCTGGCAGAGTCGACCAAAACTCCCCTTCTCTGACCGGTATTTTTGCTGATTTTCTCTGCCGCCGAAGGTGCACTACGTGTCGGATCGCCCAAAATTTTTACCGGTCGTTTTGGTCTGCGGTTCTTCCGAGAGGTGCCCGCCTGACAGTTCTTTTTCAGCAGCCTCCGAAAGGGCATCCAGCGGGCAAGCCAGGGGTTGGCAGCCGCCGGCGGTGAGCCTTCCCCGGCCGGGGCAGACAGCTCCGACCGCATAATTTTTTCGAACTTCTCCGAGGTCAAAATCCCAGGCACTCCGACGGAAGGTCCGCCGCGCGTCTCCCGTCTGACGTCCCCGCCGCTCGCGGTGGTCCTCGCCCGGCAGGGAGCTGCCGGATTCGCCCTCTTACCGGTTCTTTTTCACCTTTCCGGAGCTCTGATATCTGCCGCACACACAGTGACCGAGGACGCTTCCAGGAGGGCGGCAGCGAGAGGCAGAGTGCCACCGGGCGGGTCCTCGGTTCTCCCACACTTAGAAAATTTTTGCGCTTGTGCTGGTGCGAGGACGTAGGTCTTTCGACCGGGGCAAGCCTGGAGGGCGGTAGCCGGGATTGGCGCCCTATTCCCGGCTAGCTCTCGGAGGCTTCACCCGGTTGGAGGTTGGAGCTCCGACTTCCATGGGCATGTTCCTCACCGGGACCTACGACCAAGTGTGGCCGAGGGACAGTGACACATTCCCGGGTAGCCTGAGTGGCTGCTCCCGCTGAGCTACTTCCATGGGCACTATTCCTCCCCGGGACTTGCCGCCAAGTCTTGGCCGGGGGACAGTGACACATTCCCGGGTAGCCTGAGTGGCTTCTCCCGCTGAGCTCTTACTTCCATGGGCATGTTCCTCACCGGACCAACTACCAAGTGTGGCCGGGTTTCGAGCTCCAAACTCGGCTTGCACTTGGTCGCTTGGGGGGTCCCCTCCGCTCCGGGAAGGGCGCCCTCCAGCGGGCAGACGAGGGTACTTCTAGTCTGCCCGAGCTCCATGGGGCCCCTTCTCGCCCCTAGGCTCCCCGCCCAGGGTTCCAGGGTCCCGGATAAAGCCACCCTGCCGAGTTCGGTATAGGGTACCGGGCCTGGCTGGAATCACGCCGGGATCGGTGAGACCTCCTCGGCCGCGGCTCAGCCTCCAAACTCCCTTTCGCGGTTCTCTTCCCTTCAACTTCCATGGGCATGTTCCACACCGGGACCTCCGACCAAGTGTGGCCGGGGAACAGTCACCCATGCCCGGGTAGCCTCAGCGGCTGCTCCCGCTGAGGTCAACTTGGAGGTTGGAGCTCCGACTTCCATGGGCACTATTCCTCCCCGGGACCTGCCCGCCAAGTCTGGCCGGGGGACAGTGACACATTCCCGGGTAGCCCTGAGCGGCTGCTCCCGCTGAACTCTTACTTCCATGGGCATGTTCCTCATCAGGAACCAACGACCAAGTGTGGCCCAGGGACAGTGACACATTCCCGGTTAGCCTGAGTGGCTGCTCCCGCTGAGCTACTTCCATGAGCACTATTCCTCCCCGGGACCTGCCGCCAAGTCCGGCCGGGGACAGTGACACATTCCCGGGTAGCCTGAGCGGCTGCTCCCGCTGAGCTACTTCCATGGGCACTATTCCTCCCCGGGACTTGCCGCCAAGTCTTGGCCGGGGGACAGTGACACATTGCCGGGTAGCCTGAGTGGCTGCTCCCGCTGAGCTCTTACTTCCATGGGCATGTTCCTCACCGGGACATACTACCAAGTGTGGCCGGGTTTCGAGCTCCAAACTCGGCTTGCACTTGGTCGCTTGGGGGTCCCCTCCGCTCCGGGAAGGGCGCCCTCCAGCGGGCAGACGAGGGTACTTCTAGTCTGCCCGAGCTCCATGGGGCCCCTCTCGCCCCTAGGCTCCCCGCCCAGGGTTCCAGGGTCCCGGATACAGCCACCCTGCCGAGTTCGGTATAGGGTACCGGGCCTGGCTGGAATCACGCCGGGATCGGTGAGACCTCCTCGGCCGCGGCTCAGCCTCCAAACTCCCTTTCGCGGTTCTCTTCCTTCAACTTCCATGGGCATGTTCCACACCGGGACCTCCGACCAAGTGTGGCCGGGGAACAGTCACCCATGCCCGGGTAGCCTCAGCGGCTGCTCCCGCTGAGGTCAACTTGGAGGTTGGAGCTCCGACTTCCATGGGCACTATTCCTCCCCGGGACCTGCCGCCAAGTCTGGCCGGGGGACAGTGACACATTCCCGGGTAGCCCTGAGCGGCTGCTCCCGCTGAACTCTTACTTCCATGGGCATGTTCCTCATCAGGAACCAACGACCAAGTGTGGCCCAGGGACAGTGACACATTCCCGGTTAGCCTGAGTGGCTGCTCCCGCTGAGCTACTTCCATGAGCACTATTCCTCCCCGGGACCTGCCGCCAAGTCTGGCCGGGGGACAGTGACACATTCCCGGGTAGCCTGAGCGGCTGCTCCCGCTGAGCTACTTCCATGGGCACTATTCCTCCCCGGGACTTGCCGCCAAGTCTTGGCCGGGGGACAGTGACACATTGCCGGGTAGCCTGAGTGGCTGCTCCCGCTGAGCTCTTACTTCCATGGGCATGTTCCTCACCGGGACATACTACCAAGTGTGGCCGGGTTTCGAGCTCCAAACTCGGCTTGCACTTGGTCGCTTGGGGGTCCCCTTCCGCTCCGGGAAGGGCGCCCTCCAGCGGGCAGACGAGGGTACTTCTAGTCTGCCCGAGCTCCATGGGGCCCCTCTCGCCCCTAGGCTCCCCGCCCAGGGTTCCAGGGTCCCGGATACAGCCACCCTGCCGAGTTCGGTATAGGGTACCGGGCCTGGCTGGAATCACGCCGGGATCGGTGAGACCTCCTCGGCCGCGGCTCAGCCTCCAAACTCCCTTTCGCGGTTCTCTTCCCTTCAACTTCCATGGGCATGTTCCACACCGGGACCTCCGACCAAGTGTGGCCGGGGAACAGTCACCCATGCCCGGGTAGCCTCAGCGGCTGCTCCCGCTGAGGTCAACTTGGAGGTTGGAGCTCCGACTTCCATGGGCACTATTCCTCCCCGGGACCTGCCGCCAAGTCTGGCCGGGGGACAGTGACACATTCCCGGGTAGCTTGAGCGGCTTCTCCCGCTGAACTCTTACTTCCATGGGCATGTTCCTCATCAGGAACCAACGACCAAGTGTGGCCCAGGGACAGTGACACATTCCCGGGTAGCCTCAGCAGCTGCTCCCGCTGAGCTACTTCCATGAGCACTATTCCTCCCC
>NW_027285374.1:55000-58474 GCF_040894005.1 Engystomops pustulosus | reverse complement strand
CTCCTACTTCCATGGGCATTATTCCTCTCCGGGACCTACTGCCAAGTGTGGCCGGGGAACAGTGACTCTTGGCCGGATAGGCCAAGTGGCTTCTCCCGCTGACTTGCCCCTTTGGAAGTAGGAGCTCTTACTCCCATGGGCAGTATACCTCTCGGGGACTTAGAGCCAAGTGTCTTCACCCTTTGGAGGTAGTAGCTCCTACTTCCATGGGCATTATTCCTCCCCGGGACCTACTGCCAAGTGTGGCCGGGGAACAGTGACTCTTGGCCGGATAGGCCAAGTGGCTCTTCTCCCGCTGACTTGCCCCTTTGGAAGTAGGAGCTCCTACTTCCATGGGCATTATTCCTCCCGGGACCTACAGCCAAGTGTGGCCGGGGAACAGTGACTCTTGGCCGGATAGGCCAAGTGGCTTCTCCCGCTGACTTGCCCTTTGGAAGTAGGAGCTCTTACTTCCATGGGCATTATACCTCTCGGGGACTTAGAGCCAAGTGTCTTCACCCTTTGGAGGTAGGAGCTCCTACTTCCATGGGCATTATTCCTCCCCGGGACCTACTGCCAAGTGTGGCCGGGGAACAGTGACTCTTGGCCGGATAGGCCAAGTGGCTTCTCCCGCTGACTTGCCCCTATTGAAGTAGGAGCTCTTACTTCCATGGGCATTATTCCTCCCCGGGACCTACTGCCAAGTGTGGCCGGGGAACAGTGACTCTTGGCCGGATAGGCCAAGTGGCTTCTCCCGCTGACTTGCCCCTTTGGAAGTAGGAGCTCTTACTTCCATGGGCATTATTCCTCCCCGGGACCTTACTGCCAAGTGTGGCCGGGGAACAGTGACTCTTGGCCGGATAGGCCAAGTGGCTTCTCCCGCCGACTTGCCCCTTTGGAAGTAGGAGCTCCCACTTCCATGGGCATTATTCCTCCCCGGGACATACTGCCAAGTGTGGCCGGGGAACAGTGACTCTTGGCCGGATAGTCCAAGTGGCTTCTCCCGCTGACTTGCCCCTTTGGAAGTAGGAGCTCCTACTTCCATGGGCATTATTCCTCCCCGGGACCTACAGCCAAGAGTGGCCGGGGGACAGTGACATGTGGCCGGATAGGCCAAGTGGCTTCTCCCGCTGACTTGCCCCTTTGGAAGTAGGAGCTCCTACTTCCATGGGCATTATTCCTCCCCGGGACCTACTGCCAAGTGTGGCCGGGGAACAGTGACTCTTGGCCGGATAGGCCAAGTGGCTTCTCCCGCTGACTTGCCCCTATGGAAGTAGGAGCTCTTACTTCCATGGGCATTATTCCTCCCCGGGACCTACTGCCAAGTGTGGCCGGGGAACAGTGACTCTTGGCCGGATAGGCCAAGTGGCTTCTCCCGCTGACTTGCCCCTTTGGAAGTAGGAGCTCTCACTTCCATGGGCAGTATACCTCTCGGGGACTTAGAGCCAAGTGTCTTCACCCTTTGGAGGTAGGAGCTCTTACTTCCATGGGCATTATTCCTCTCCGGGACCTACAGCCAAGTGTGGCCGGGGAACAGTGACACTTGGCCGGATAGGCCAAGTGGCTGCTCCCGCTGACTTGCCCCTTTGGAAGTAGGAGCTCCTACTTCCATGGGCATTATTCCACCCCGGGACCTACAGCCAAGTGTGGCCGGGGGACAGTGACATGTGGCCGGATAGGCCAAGTGGCTTCTCCCGCTGACTTGCCCCTTTGGAAGTAGGAGCTCCTACTTCCATGGGCATTATTCCTCCCCGGGACCTACTGCCAAGTGTGGCCGGGGAACAGTGACTCTTGGCCGGGTAGGCCAAGTGGCTTCTCCCGCTGACTTGCCCCTTTGGAAGTAGGAGCTCCTACTTCCATGGGCATTATTCCTCCCCGGGACCTACTGCCAAGTGTGGCCGGGGAACAGTGACTCTTGGCCGGGTAGGCCAAGTGGCTTCTCCCGCTGACTTGCCCCTTTGGAAGTAGGAGCTCTTACTCCCATGGGCAGTATACCTCTCGGGGACTTAGAGCCAAGTGTCTTCACCCTTTGGAGGTAGTAGCTCCTACTTCCATGGGCATTATTCCTCCCCGGGACCTACTGCCAAGTGTAGCCGGGGAACAGTGACTCTTGGCCGGATAGAACTAGTGGCTTCTCCCGCTGACTTGCCCCTTTGGAAGTAGGAGCTCCTACTTCCATGGGCATTATCCTCCCCGGGACCTACTGCCAAGAGTGGCCGGGGAACAGTGACTCTTGGCCGGATAGGCCAAGTGGCTTCTCCCGCTGACTTGCCCCTTTGGAAGTAGGAGCTCCTACTTCCATGGGCATTATTCCTCCCCGGGACCTACTGCCAAGTAAGGCCGGGGAACAGTGACTCTTGGCCGGATAGAACTAGTGGCTTCTTCCGCTGACTTGCCCCTTTGGAAGTAGGAGCTCCTACTTCCATGGGCATTATTCCTCCCCGGGACCTACAGCCAAGCTTGGCCGGGGGACAGTGACATGTGGCCGGATAGGCCAAGTGGCTTCTCCCGCTGACTTGCCCCTTTGGAGGTAGGAGCTCTTACTTCCATGGGCATTATTCCTCTCCGGGACCTACAGCCAAGTGTGGCCGGGGAACAGTGAAACTTGGCCGAATAGGCCAAGTGGCTGCTCCCGCTGACTTGCCCCTTTGAAGTAGGAGCTCCTACTTCCATGGGCATTATTCCTCCCCGGGACCTATAGCCAAGTGTGGCCGGGGGACGGTGACATGTGGCCGGATAGGCCGAGCGGCTTCTCCCGCTGACGTCATCGCTTTGGAAGTAGGAGCTCCTACTTCCATGGGCTTGTTCCTCCCCGGGACTTGCCGCCAAGTCTGGCCGGGGGACAGTGACATGTGGCCGGATAGGCCAACTGGCTGCTCCCGCTGAGCCCCTACTTCCATGGGCTTGTTCGTCCCCCGGGACTTGCCGCCAAGTCTGGCCGGGGAACAGTGACATGCCGCCGGATACGGCCGAGCGGCTGCTCCCGCTGACGTCATCGCTTTGGAAGTAGGAGCTCCTACTTCCATGGGCTTGTTCCTCCCCGGGACTTGCCGCCAAGTCTGGCCGGGGGACAGTGACATGTGGCCGGATAGGCCAACTGGCTGCTCCCGCTGAGCCCCTACTTCCATGGGCTTGTTCGTCCCCGGGACTTGCCGCCAAGTCTGGCCGGGGAACAGTGACATGCCGCCGGATACGGCCGAGCGGCTGCTCCCGCTGACGTCATCACTTTGGAAGTCGGAGCTCCTACTTCCATGGGCTTGTTCCTCCCCGGGACTTGCCGCCAAGTCTGGCCGGGGGACAGTGACATGTGGCCGGATAGGCCAACTGGCTGCTCCCGCTGAGCCCCTACTTCCATGGGCTTGTTCGTCCCCGGGACTTGCCGCCAAGTCTGGCCGGGGAACAGTGACATGCCGCCGGATACGGCCGAGCGGCTGCTCCCGCTGACGTCATCACTTTGGAAGTCGGAGCTCCTACTTCCATGGGCTTGTTCCTCCC
>NW_027285374.1:17500-42500 GCF_040894005.1 Engystomops pustulosus | reverse complement strand
CGGATCTAAACCCCCTCGATCGATGTGGGGCCAGAGGACCCCTTTTCCCCGTACGAAACGGCCGGCTCACCATGGGCTCGACATCCGTGGGTCGGAGAGTTGAGCGCTTACGCGCGGCGGGACCTTATAACCTGCAGCGGCTGAGGAGCGAAGATTTCCAGGGTGGGCCCCCGGGGATGCCATACCCCGAGCAGCCAGTCGGCCCCGCTCCTAGCGCGCTGACGAGCAATGGAGTCTTCCCCGCGGCAGCCACCGCCCTCGCCTCGCCGTCGGTCGATGAAGAGCCGAGTTCGCCCTCCTCTGCTCGGGACTCGGAAACGGCCTGGCCTTCGCCTACTCCGTCGGGCAACTGCCTTCCGCCAGCCCCTTCCCTCGAATCCCCTTCTTCCATTTTAGACCCGATCAGGGGATTGGTCAGCCCAGCCCTGGGGTAGGAAGAGGGGTTGGGGTCGGTTCGGCTTCCGGTGCCCCCGCTCGGCCAAAGGTCCCCTCGCTTTGGAAGCAGAGGGTGCCGGGGTTATTTTCGGCTTGACGCCTAGTCCGGTCCCTGCCGGTTCCCGTGGAGGCCCGCGGTCAAAACCAGCTCCCCGGCTGTCGGAGCCGGAGCCCCGCAGCCCGAGCGGACGCACCGAGTCCCTCATGTAAGGGATAGCCGCCCCTACGGAACGGCCCGGACTGGGACCAGGCACCCCCAGGCGCCGAAGGGGTGGGTCGGCCGTGTTGCCGAAGCTTAGCCGGCGCTGATGACCGCAGCCCCTAACGATGCCCACAGGCGGGGGAGCCAAGGAGAGCACTAGGAAGACGTGGCGGGGTCGGACGGCTCAATTTCCAGGGTGGGACCCCGGGGGTTCAGTACCCCGGGCATCCGGTCGGTTTCGCCGGCGCGACCCCAAGCCTTCCACGGCCCCCTTCGTGGGTGCAGGGATACCGTGCAGGGTGCAGGCTTAGACGCCAATTCCCCAGAAGTTTTAGGGATAGGGTTTGTCCGGGCGCCACCGCAGCGACAACCTCGCAAGAAGCTCTCTTCCACAAAAGCACGGGCAACGTTCGTGTGCGAGTGTTGGTCTCCCATGGTCTACCGACTCCCCCGGGCGGCCCAAGCGTTACGCCCACGGCCGGGCCCTCGAGCAGGCGCACCCCTGGTGCCTCTCGTAAGGGAAGGCTACGGTCCTCAACCCCTCGTATGGCGGGGAGGGCGCATTTGAAACGCTAAAGGACGAGCCCTGTTCGGGACCTGGCGGGGATCCGCGGATTGGCGAGAGGGATGGGTCTGCCGTTGGTCAGAGGGGACGCACCCCTGGGACGCAGTTTGGCATTAGCGACCGATGGCCCATCTACGACCATGTACTCCGGGAGCGCCAAGGAGGACGCGGGTGGGCTTTGGGGGCAGACTCAATTTCCAGGGTCTGGGCGCCGGGGGTGCAATACCCTTAAGCGCTCATGTCGGTTTCGTCTGCCGCCCGCCTCTGGCCCGGCTCCTAGTGACGGGTGCTGTGAACGTGCGATCGTGCTTGCGGTTGAAGAGTTCAAAGGCTACCGCTGGGGATAACACGCCCGGGGAATTTAGAAACCCCCCCTCCGCTACAATCTCTGCTTCTGCCGGACTCGGAGGGGAGCCGCCCCGGGGGCGACCGCTCCCTCTCCTCTTCCGCGGCGTGCCGCGCGCTTCGCCGTCAGCAGCGGAGCGAACCTTTTTCTCGGTCCGCAGCTCTTCAGGCGTAGGCGGGCAGCGCTAACAGGGTACACTGGGGACCACTCGACCGCAACCGCTCCTCCGACCGACGAGCATACCTACCGCGGATACGCCACGGTGGGTCTAAGCCTCGTCGCCGCCGCGAGGAGCAGGCGGGAGCCGTCCCTTTTCGTGCTGCGGAAATAAACCGTGGACACAGAGGTGTGTCTGCGCTCTCCGACCGGGCGGGGGGCGATTGGACTTGCCCGAGGGACACTAGGCGAGGCGCTGCCGCGGGAGCCGGAGCTCCGCGCTGGACGCTGCCGCCGCCGCCGCCGCCCCCCACCCACGGTACGGTGGAGTACGCCCGTTCCATACGCTTCGTAGCAAACCTCAGCCGAAGCAGAGAGTCCTACCGCTGTGGCAGGAGCGGGGCCGTGCGAGGACCACACTGGCACCGCGCTACACAACCTTAGGCAGAGGACCACAGCCGCTCACGGGGAGCGGGGGATTGATGCGCGACCAAGACTGAGGCTAAGGAACGCTTTACCATAAACCGGCCGGGGCCAATACCCCTGACCGAGCAAAGTGCCCTGCCCGCCGGATCGCGCTGTGTCAGATCGATCAAAAGAGCGGAGAGCCGAGACTCTACCGCTGGGAGTTTGTGGAGAACGGCCTGGCTTGCGTCCCGTCCTCCCGCCCTCGACCTCACATGGCTAGCCTCACCCGCCGGGAGCCACCCCATTGGGGACCGTAGGGCGGAGAAGGGGTCTCCGCGTCCGGAATTTACTTGTGGAGAACGGCCTGGCTTACGTCCCGTCCTCCCGCCCTCGACCTCACATGGCTAGCCTCACCCGCCGGGCGCCACCCCATTGGGGACCGTAGGGCGGAGAAGGGGTCTCCGCGTCCGGAATTTACTTGTGGAGAACGGCCTGGCTTACGTCCCGTCCTCCCGCCCTCGACCTCACACGGCTAGCCTCACCCGCCGGGCGCCACCCCATTGGGGACCGTAGGGCGGAGAAGGGTCTCCGCGTCCGGAATTTACTTGTGGAGAACGGCCTGGCTTACGTCCCGTCCTCCCGCCCTCGACCTCACATGGCTAGCCTCACCCGCCGGGCGCCACCCCATTGGGGACCGTAGGGCGGAGAAGGGGTCTCCGCGTACGGAATTTCTTGTGGAGAACGGCCTGGCTTACGTCCCGTCCTCCCATGGCTAGCCTCACCCGCCGGGCGCCACCCCATTGGGGACCGTAGGGCGGAGAAGGGGTCTCCGCGTCCGGAATTTCTTGTGGAGAACGGCCTGGCTTACGTCCCGTCCTCCCGCCCTCGACCTCACATGGCTAGCCTACCCCGCCGGGCGCCGCTCCATTGGGGATACGGTACGGCAAAGCGCGACGCCGCACGATGCCAACACTTTGTGCAAAAACCTGGCAGAGTCGACCAAAACCTCGCTTCTTTGACCGGTATTTTTGATGCTTTTCTCTGCCGCCGAAGGTGCACTGAGGGTCGGATCGCCCAAAATTTTACCGGTCGTTTTGGTCTGCGGTTCTTCCGAGAGGTGCCCGCCTGACAGTTCTTTTTCAGCAGCCTCCGAAAGGCCATCCAGCGGGCAAGCCAGGGGTTGGCAGCCGCCGGCGGTGAGCCTTCCCGGCCGGGGCAGACGGCTCCGACCGCAAAATTTTTCGACTTTCGCCGAGGCCAAAACCCCATGCACTTTTAAAGCCTGCCCGCAGCGCCGTCTCCTGTCAGACGTCCCTTGCCGCCTGCGGTGGTCCTCGCCCGGCAGAGAGAAGCCGGAGTCGCCCCCTCTCCGGTTCTTTTTCACCATTCCGGAGCTCTGAAATCTGCCGGACACCGAGTGACCGAGGACGCTTCCAGGAGGGCGGCAGCGAGAGGCAGAGTGCCACCGGTCGGGTCGCCGTTCTCCACACTTTGAAAATTTTTCGCTTGTTCTGGTGGGATGGAGAGAGAGCGTGGCTTATGCGCCCTCTGCCCCGCGGTCCGCCCTGGCTGGCCTTACGCCGGTGGTTCGCCAGGCCACCGGCACCTTGTACGGCGGGGACGGCGTGGCTTATGCGCCCGTCAACCCACCTACTCGCCCCGGCTAGCCTTTTACCCGGAGGGCGCCACGCTCCGGGTACCAGTGAGCGGCACGAACCCAGTCATACCATGCCGCTCACCTCGCGCCCTCTCCGGCCTCCGCCGCGGAGACCTCCCGCTAGGACCTGCGGGGGGCGATTTCTGCCAAAATCTACAAAGTCCCCGATGGTTAAGGACGTAGACTGTTGAGCGGGACCTACACACTCTTGTAGCCGATGGGGCTCGCCATTTCCGCAGAAAATGGACCACCTCCCGCAGAGGAACATGAAATGCCCCTTCCCGCGGGACCCGAAGGACCGCTCTGTCCGAGCAGGCCTCCAGGACCACGGCACGCAAAAGCGACTCAGTCCCGCTGGCATTACGGATCTGACTTTGTGCAAAAACCAGGCAGAGTCGACCAAAACCTCCCTTCTTTGACCGGTGTTTTTGTTGCTTTTCTCTGCCGCCGAAGGTGCACTGAGGATCGGATCGCCCAAAATTTTTACCGGTCGTTTTGGTCTGCGGTTCTTCCGAGAGGTGCCCGCCTGACAGTTCTTTTTCAGCAGCCTCCGAAAGGGCATCCAGCGGGCAAGCCAGGGGTTGGCAGCCGCCGGCGGTGAGCCTTCCCCGGCCGGGGCAGACAGCTCCGACCGCAAAATTTTTTCGACTTTCGCCGAGGCCAAAACCCCATGCACTTTTAAAGCCTGCCCGCAGCGCCGTCTCCTGCAGACGTCCCTTGCCGCCTGCGGTGGTCCTCGCCCGGCAGAGAGAAGCCGGATTCGCCCTCTCACCGGTTCTTTTTCACCATTCCGGAGCTCTGAAATCTGCCGGACACCGAGTGACCGAGGACGCTTCCAGGAGGGCGGCAGCGAGAGGCAGAGTGCCACCGGTCGGGAAGCCGGTTCTCCCACACTTGAAATTTTTTCGCTTGTTCTGGTGGGATGGAGAGAGAGCGTGGCTTATGCGCCCTCTGCCCCGCGGTACGCCCTTGGCTAGCCTTACGCCGGTGGTTCGCCAGGCCACCGGCACCTTGTACAGCGGGGACGGCGTGGCTTATGCGCCCTCTGCCCCGCGGTACGCCCTTGGCTAGCCTTACGCCGGTGGTTCGCCAGGCCACCGGCACCTTGTACGGCGGGGACGGCGTTGCTTATGCGCCCGTCAATCCACCTACTCGCCCCGGCTAGCCTTTTACCCGGAGGGCGCCACGCTCCGGGTAGCAGTGAGCGGCACGAGCCCAGTCATACCATGCCGCTCACCTCGCACCTTTTCCGGCCTCCGCCGCGGAGACCTCCCGCTCTGTTCTGCGGAGAGCGATTTTGGGCAAAATCTACAAAGTCCCCGATGGTTAAGGACGTAGACTGTTGAGCGGGACCTACACACTCTTGTAGCCGAAGGGGCTCGCCATTTCCCGCAGAAAATGGATCACCTCCCGCAGAGGAACATGAAATGCCCCTTCCCGCGGGACCCGAAGGACCACTCTGTCCGAGCAGGCTTCCAGGACCACGGCACGCAAGAGCGACTCAGTCCCGCTGGCATTACGGATCTGACTTAGTGCAAAAACCTGGCAGAGTCGACCAAAACTCCCCTTCTCTGACCGGTATTTTTGTTGCTTTTCTCTGCCGCCGAAGGTGCACTACGGGTCGGATCGCCCAAAATTTTTACCGGTCGTTTTGGTCTGCGGTTCTTCCGAGAGGTGCCCGCCTGACAGTTCTTTTTCAGCAGCCTCCGAAAGGCCATCCAGCGGGCAAGCCAGGGGTTGGCAGCCGCCGGAGGTGAGCCTTCCCCGGCCGGGGCAGACAGCTCCGACCGCATAATTTTTTCGACTTTCTCCGAGGCCAAAACCCCATGCACTTTTAAAGCCTGCCCGCAGCGCCGTCTCCTGTCAGACGTCCCCGCCGCCTGCGGTGGTCCTCGCCCGGCAGAGAGAAGCCGGAGTCGCCCTCTCTCCGGTTCTTTTTCACCATTCCGGAGCTCTTAAATCTGCCGTACTCCGAGTGACCGAGGACGCTTCCAGGACGGCGGCAGCGAGAGGCAGAGTGCAACCGGTCGGGAAGCCGGTTCTCCCACACTTTGAAATTTTTCGCTTGTGCTGGTGGGATGGAGAGAGAGCGTGGCTTATGCGCCCTCTGCCCCGCGGTACGCCCTTGGCTAGCCTTACGCCGGTGGTTCGCCAGGCCACCGGCACCTTGTACGGCGGGGACGGCGTTGCTTATGCGCCCGTCATCCACCTACTCGCCCCGGCTAGCCTTTTACCCGGAGGGCGCCACGCTCCGGGTAGCAGTGAGCGGCACGAGCCCAGTCATACCATGCCGCTCACCTCGCACCTTTTCCGGCCTCCGCCGCGGAGACCTCCCGCTAGGACATGCGGGGGGCGATCTTGACCAAAATCTACAAAGTCCCCGATGGTTAAGGACGTAGACTGTTGAGCGGGACCTACACACTCTTGTAGCCGAAGGGGCTCGCCATTTCCCGCAGAAAATGGATCACCTCCCGCAGAGGAACATGAAATGCCCCTTCCCGCGGGACCCGAAAGGACCGCCCTGTCCGAGCAGGCCTCCAGGACCACGGCACGCAAAAGCGACTCAGTCCCGCTGGCATTACGGATCTGACTTAGTGCAAAAACCTGGCAGAGTCGACCAAAACTCCCCTTCTCTGACCGGTATTTTTGTTGCTTTTCTCTGCCGCCGAAGGTGCACTACGGGTCGGATCGCCCAAAATTTTTACCGGTCGTTTTGGTCTGCGGTTCTTCCGAGAGGTGCCCGCCTGACAGTTCTTTTTCAGAAGCCTCCGAAAGGCCATCCAGCGGGCAAGCCAGGGGTTGGCAGCCGCCGGCGGTGAGCCTTCCCCGGCCGGGCAGACAGCTCCGACCGCATAATTTTTTCGACTTTTGCCGAGGCCAAAACCCCATGCACTTTTAAAGCCTGCCCGCAGCGCCGTCTCCTGTCAGACGTCCCCGCCGCCTGCGGTGGTCCTCGCCCGGCAGAGAGAAGCCGGAGTCGCCCTCTCTCCGGTTCTTTTTCACCATTCCGGAGCTCTTAAATCTGCCGTACTCCGAGTGACCGAGGACGCTTCCAGGAGGGCGGCAGCGAGAGGCAGAGTGCCACCGGTCGGGAAGCCGGTTCTCCCACACTTTGAAAATATTTCGCTTGTGCTGGTGGGATGGAGAGAGAGCGTGGCTTATGCGCCCTCTGCCCCGCGGTACGCCCTGGCTAGCCTTACGCCGGTGGTTCGCCAGGCCACCGGCACCTTGTACGGCGGGGACGGCGTTGCTTATGCGCCCGTCATCCCACCTACTCGCCCCGGCTAGCCTTTTACCCGGAGGGCGCCACGCTCCGGGTAGCAGTGAGCGGCACGAGCCCAGTCATACCATGCCGCTCACCTCGCACCTTTTCGGCCTCCGCCGCGGAGACCTCACGCTCTGTTCTGCGGAGAGCGATTTTGGGCAAAATCTACAAAGTCCCCGATGGTTAAGGACGTAGACTGTTGAGCGGGACCTACACACTCTTGTAGCCGAAGGGGCTCGCCATTTCCCGCAGAAAATGGATCACCTCCCGCAGAGGAACATGAAATGCCCCTTCCCGCGGGACCCGAAGGACCGCTCTGTCCGAGCAGGCCTCCAGGACCACGGCACGCAAAAGCGACTCAGTCCCCGCTGGCATTACGGATCTGACTTAGTGCAAAAACCTGGCAGAGTCGACCTCTGACCGGTATTTTTGTTGCTTTTCTCTGCCGCCGAAGGTGCACTACGGGTCGGATCGCCCAAAATTTTTACCGGTCGTTTTGGTCTGCGGTTCTTCCGAGAGGTGCCCGCCTGACAGTTCTTTTTCAGCAGCCTCCGAAAGGCCATCCAGCGGCAAGCCAGGGGTTGGCAGCCGCCGGCGGTGAGCCTTCCCCGGCCGGGGCAGACAGCTCCGACCGCATAATTTTTCGACTTTCGCCGAGGCCAAAACCCCATGCACTTTTAAAGCCTGCCCGCAGCGCCGTCTCCTGTCAGACGTCCCCGCCCGCCTCCTGTCAGAGGTCCCCGCCGCCTGCGGTGGTCCTCGCCCGGCAGAGAGAAGCCGGAGTCGCCCTCTCTCCGGTTCTTTTTCACCATTCCGGAGCTCTTAAATCTGCCGTACTCCGAGTGACCGAGGACGCTTCCAGGAGGGCGGCAGAGAGAGGCAGAGTGCCACCGGTCGGGAAGCCGGTTCTCCCACACTTTGAAAATTTTTCGCTTGTGCTGGTGGGATGGAGAGAGAGCGTGGCTTATGCGCCCTCTGCCCCGCGGTACGCCCTGGCTAGCCTTACGCCGGTGGTTCGCCAGGCCACCGGCACCTTGTACGGCGGGGACGGCGTTGCTTATGCGCCCGTCAACCCACCTACTCGCCCCGGCTAGCTTTTTACCCGGAGGGCGCCACGCTCCGGGTAGCAGTGAGCGGCACGAGCCCAGTCATACCATGCCGCTCACCTCGCACCTTTTCCGGCCTCCGCCGCGGAGACCTCACGCTCTGTTCTGCGGAGAGCGATTTTGGGCAAAATCTACAAAGTCCCCGATGGTTAAGGACGTAGACTGTTGAGCGGGACCTACACACTCTTGTAGCCGAAGGGGCTCGCCATTTCCCGCAGAAAATGGATCACCTCCCGCAGAGGAACATGAAATGCCCCTTCCCGCGGGACCCGAAGGACCGCTCTGTCCGAGCAGGCCTCCAGGACCACGGCACGCAAAAGCGACTCAGTCCCGCTGGCATTACGGATCTGACTTAGTGCAAAAACCTGGCAGAGTCGACCAAAACTCCCCTTCTCTGACCGGTATTTTTGCTGCTTTTCTCTGCCGCCGAAGGTGCACTACGTGTCGGATCGCCCAAAATTTTTACCGGTCGTTTTGGTCTGCGGTTCTTCCGAGAGGTGCCCGCCTGACAGTTCTTTTTCAGCAGCCTCCGAAAGGGCATCCAGCGGGCAAGCCAGGGGTTGGCAGCCGCCGGCGGTGAGCCTTCCCCGGCCGGGGCAGACAGCTCCGACCGCATAATTTTTTCGAACTTCTCCGAGGTCAAAATCCCAGGCACTCCGACGGAAGGTCCGCCGCGCGTCTCCCGTCTGACGTCCCCGCCGCTCGCGGTGGTCCTCGCCCGGCAGGGAGCTGCCGGATTCGCCCTCTTACCGGTTCTTTTTCACCTTTCCGGAGCTCTGATATCTGCCGCACACACAGTGACCGAGGACGCTTCCAGGAGGGCGGCAGCGAGAGGCAGAGTGCCACCGGGCGGGTCCTCGGTTCTCCCACACTTAGAAAATTTTTGCGCTTGTGCTGGTGCGAGGACGTAGGTCTTTCGACCGGGGCAAGCCTGGAGGGCGGTAGCCGGGATTGGCGCCCTATTCCCGGCTAGCTCTCGGAGGCTTCACCCGGTTGGAGGTTGGAGCTCCGACTTCCATGGGCATGTTCCTCACCGGGACCTACGACCAAGTGTGGCCGAGGGACAGTGACACATTCCCGGGTAGCCTGAGTGGCTGCTCCCGCTGAGCTACTTCCATGGGCACTATTCCTCCCCGGGACTTGCCGCCAAGTCTTGGCCGGGGGACAGTGACACATTCCCGGGTAGCCTGAGTGGCTTCTCCCGCTGAGCTCTTACTTCCATGGGCATGTTCCTCACCGGGACCAACTACCAAGTGTGGCCGGGTTTCGAGCTCCAAACTCGGCTTGCACTTGGTCGCTTGGGGGGTCCCCTCCGCTCCGGGAAGGGCGCCCTCCAGCGGGCAGACGAGGGTACTTCTAGTCTGCCCGAGCTCCATGGGGCCCCTCTCGCCCCTAGGCTCCCCGCCCAGGGTTCCAGGGTCCCGGATAAAGCCACCCTGCCGAGTTCGGTATAGGGTACCGGGCCTGGCTGGAATCACGCCGGGATCGGTGAGACCTCCTCGGCCGCGGCTCAGCCTCCAAACTCCCTTTCGCGGTTCTCTTCCCTTCAACTTCCATGGGCATGTTCCACACCGGGACCTCCGACCAAGTGTGGCCGGGGAACAGTCACCCATGCCCGGGTAGCCTCAGCGGCTGCTCCCGCTGAGGTCAACTTGGAGGTTGGAGCTCCGACTTCCATGGGCACTATTCCTCCCCGGGACCTGCCGCCAAGTCTGGCCGGGGGACAGTGACACATTCCCGGGTAGCCCTGAGCGGCTGCTCCCGCTGAACTCTTACTTCCATGGGCATGTTCCTCATCAGGAACCAACGACCAAGTGTGGCCCAGGGACAGTGACACATTCCCGGTTAGCCTGAGTGGCTGCTCCCGCTGAGCTACTTCCATGAGCACTATTCCTCCCCGGGACCTGCCGCCAAGTCCGGCCGGGGGACAGTGACACATTCCCGGGTAGCCTGAGCGGCTGCTCCCGCTGAGCTACTTCCATGGGCACTATTCCTCCCCGGGACTTGCCGCCAAGTCTTGGCCGGGGGACAGTGACACATTGCCGGGTAGCCTGAGTGGCTGCTCCCGCTGAGCTCTTACTTCCATGGGCATGTTCCTCACCGGGACATACTACCAAGTGTGGCCGGGTTTCGAGCTCCAAACTCGGCTTGCACTTGGTCGCTTGGGGGTCCCCTCCGCTCCGGGAAGGGCGCCCTCCAGCGGGCAGACGAGGGTACTTCTAGTCTGCCCGAGCTCCATGGGGCCCCTCTCGCCCCTAGGCTCCCCGCCCAGGGTTCCAGGGTCCCGGATACAGCCACCCTGCCGAGTTCGGTATAGGGTACCGGGCCTGGCTGGAATCACGCCGGGATCGGTGAGACCTCCTCGGCCGCGGCTCAGCCTCCAAACTCCCTTTCGCGGTTCTCTTCCCTTCAACTTCCATGGGCATGTTCCACACCGGGACCTCCGACCAAGTGTGGCCGGGGAACAGTCACCCATGCCCGGGTAGCCTCAGCGGCTGCTCCCGCTGAGGTCAACTTGGAGGTTGGAGCTCCGACTTCCATGGGCACTATTCCTCCCCGGGACCTGCCGCCAAGTCTGGCCGGGGGACAGTGACACATTCCCGGGTAGCCCTGAGCGGCTGCTCCCGCTGAACTCTTACTTCCATGGGCATGTTCCTCATCAGGAACCAACGACCAAGTGTGGCCCAGGGACAGTGACACATTCCCGGTTAGCCTGAGTGGCTGCTCCCGCTGAGCTACTTCCATGAGCACTATTCCTCCCCGGGACCTGCCGCCAAGTCTGGCCGGGGGACAGTGACACATTCCCGGGTAGCCTGAGCGGCTGCTCCCGCTGAGCTACTTCCATGGGCACTATTCCTCCCCGGGACTTGCCGCCAAGTCTTGGCCGGGGGACAGTGACACATTGCCGGGTAGCCTGAGTGGCTGCTCCCGCTGAGCTCTTACTTCCATGGGCATGTTCCTCACCGGGACATACTACCAAGTGTGGCCGGGTTTCGAGCTCCAAACTCGGCTTGCACTTGGTCGCTTGGGGGTCCCCTCCGCTCCGGGAAGGGCGCCCTCCAGCGGGCAGACGAGGGTACTTCTAGTCTGCCCGAGCTCCATGGGGCCCCTCTCGCCCCTAGGCTCCCCGCCCAGGGTTCCAGGGTCCCGGATACAGCCACCCTGCCGAGTTCGGTATAGGGTACCGGGCCTGGCTGGAATCACGCCGGGATCGGTGAGACCTCCTCGGCCGCGGCTCAGCCTCCAAACTCCCTTTCGCGGTTCTCTTCCCTTCAACTTCCATGGGCATGTTCCACACCGGGACCTCCGACCAAGTGTGGCCGGGGAACAGTCACCCATGCCCGGGTAGCCTCAGCGGCTGCTCCCGCTGAGGTCAACTTGGAGGTTGGAGCTCCGACTTCCATGGGCACTATTCCTCCCCGGGACCTGCCGCCAAGTCTGGCCGGGGGACAGTGACACATTCCCGGGTAGCTTGAGCGGCTTCTCCCGCTGAACTCTTACTTCCATGGGCATGTTCCTCATCAGGAACCAACGACCAAGTGTGGCCCAGGGACAGTGACACATTCCCGGGTAGCCTCAGCAGCTGCTCCCGCTGAGCTACTTCCATGAGCACTATTCCTCCCCGGGACCTGCCGCCAAGTCTGGCCGGGGGACAGTGACACATTCCCGGGTAGCCTGAGCGGCTGCTCCCGCTGGGCTACTTCCATGGGCACTATTCCTCCCCGGGACCTGCCGCCAAGTCTGGCCGGGGGACAGTGACACATTCCCGGGTAGCCTGAGTGGCTGCTCCCGCTGAGCTCTTACTTCCATGGGCATGTTCCTCACCGGGACATACTACCAAGTGTGGCCGGGTTTCGAGCTCCAAACTCGGCTTGCACTTGGTCGCTTGGGGGGTCCCCTCCGCTCCGGGAAGGGCGCCCTCCAGCGGGCAGACGAGGGTACTTCTAGTCTGCCCGAGCTCCATGGGGCCCCTCTCGCCCCTAGGCTCCCCGCCCAGGGTTCCAGGGTCCCGGATACAGCCACCCTGTCGAGTTCGGTATAGGGTACCGGGCCTGGCTGGAATCACGCCGGGATCGGTGAGACCTCCTCGGCCGCGGCTCAGCCTCCAAACTCCCTTTCGCGGTTCTCTTCCCTTCAACTTCCATGGGCATGTTCCACACCGGGACCTCCGACCAAGTGTGGCCGGGGAACAGTCACCCAGGCCCGGGTAGCCTCAGCGGCTGCTCCCGCTGAGGTCAACTTGGAGGTTGGAGCTCCGACTTCCATGGGCACTATTCCTCCCCGGGACCTGCCGCCAAGTCTGGCCGGGGGACAGTGACACATTCCCGGGTAGCCTGAGCGGCTGCTCCCGCTGAACTCTTTAGTTCCATGGGCATGTTCCTCATCAGGAATCAACGACCAAGTGTGGCCGAGGGACAGTGACACATTCCCGGGTAGCCTCAGCAGCTGCTCCCGCTGAGCTACTTCCATGAGCACTATTCCTCCCCGGGACCTGCCGCCAAGTCTGGCCGGGGGACAGTGACACATTCCCGGGTAGCCTGAGTGGCTGCTCCCGCTGAGCTACTTCCATGGGAACTATTCCTCCCCGGGACTTGCCGCCAAGTCTTGGCCGGGGGACAGTGACACATTCCCGGGTAGCCTGAGTGGCTGCTCCCGCTGAGCTACTTCCATGGGAACTATTCCTCCCCGGGACTTGCCGCCAAGTCTTGGCCGGGGGACAGTGACACATTCCCGTGTAGCCTGAGTGGCTGCTCCCGCTGAGCTCTTACTTCCATGGGCATGTTCCTCACCGGGACATACTACCAAGTGTGGCCGGGTTTCGAGCTCCAAACTCGGCTTGCACTTGGTCGCTTGGGGGGTCCCCTCCGCTCCGGGAAGGGCGCCCTCCAGCGGGCAGACGAGGGTACTTCTAGTCTGCCCGAGCTCCATGGGGCCCCTCTCGCCCCTAGGCTCCCGGCCCAGGGTTCCAGGGTCGCGGATCCAGCCACCATGCGGAGTTCGGTTTGGGTACCGGGCCTGGCAGAAATCACGCCGGGATCGGTGAGCCCTCCTCGGCCGCGGCTTCGCGCAAAAACTCCCTTTCGCGGTTCTCTTCACTTCAACTTCCATGGACACGTTCCACACTTGGACCTACGACCAAGTGTGCCCGGGGAACAGTAACCCATGCCCGGGCAGCCTCAGCAAGTGCTCCGGCTGAGGTCAGTTTGGAGGTTTGAGCTCCGACTTCCATGGCCATGTTCCTCACCGGGACCTACGACCAAGCGTGGCCGGGTTTCGAGCTCCAAACTCGGCTTGCACTTGGTGGCCAAGGGGGTCCCCTCCGCTCCGGGAAGGGCGCCCTCCAGCGGGCAGACGAGGTTACTTCTAGTCTGCCCGAGCTCCATGGGGCATTATTCCTCCCCGGGACTTGCCGCCAAGTCTGGCCGGGGGACAGTGACACTTGGCCGGGTAGGCGAAGTGGCTTCTCCCGCTGACTTGCCCCTTTGGAAGTAGGAGCTCCTACTTCCATGGGCATTATTCCTCCCCGGGACTTGCCGCCAAGTCTGGCCGGGGGACAGTGACACTTGGCCGGGTAGGCGAAGTGGCTTCTCCCGCTGACTTGCCCCTTTGGAAGTAGGAGCTCCTACTTCCATGGGCATTATTCCTCCCCGGGACTTGCCGCCAAGTCTGGCCGGGGGACAGTGACACTTGGCCGGGTAGGCGAAGTGGCTTCTCCCGCTGACTTGCCCCTTTGGAAGTAGGAGCTCTTACTTCCATGGGCATTATACCTCTCGAAGACTTAGAGCCAAGTGAGCTCCTACTTCCATGGGCATTATTCCTCCCCGGGACTTGCCGCCAAGTCTGGCCGGGGGACAGTGACACTTGGCCGGGTAGGCGAAGTGGCTTCTCCCGCTGACTTGCCCCTTTGGAAGTAGGAGCTCTTACTTCCATGGGCATTATACCTCTCGAAGACGTAGAGCCAAGTGAGCTCCTACTTCCATGGGCATTATTCCTCCCCGGGACTTGCCGCCAAGTCTGGCCGGGGGACAGTGACACTTGGCCGGGTAGGCCAAGTGGCTTCTCCCGCTGACTTGCCCCTTTGGAAGTAGGAGCTCCTACTTCCATGGGCATTATTCCTCCCCGGGACTTGCCGCCAAGTCTGGCCGGGGGACAGTGACACTTGGCCGGGTAGGCGAAGTGGCTTCTCCCGCTGACTTGCCCCTTTGGAAGTAGGAGCTCCTACTTCCATGGGCATTATTCCTCCCCGGGACTTGCCGCCAAGTCTGGCCGGGGGACAGTGACACTTGGCCGGGTAGGCGAAGTGGCTTCTCCCGCTGACTTGCCCCTTTGGAAGTAGGAGCTCTTACTTCCATGGGCATTATACCTCTCGAAGACTTAGAGCCAAGTGAGCTCCTACTTCCATGGGCATTATTCCTCCCCGGGACTTGCCGCCAAGTCTGGCCGGGGGACAGTGACACTTGGCCGGGTAGGCGAAGTGGCTTCTCCCGCTGACTTGCCCCTTTGGAAGTAGGAGCTCCTACTTCCATGGGCATTATTCCTCCCCGGGACTTGCCGCCAAGTCTGGCCGGGGGACAGTGACACTTGGCCGGGTAGGCGAAGTGGCTTCTCCCGCTGACTTGCCCCTTTGGAAGTAGGAGCTCCTACTTCCATGGGCATTATTCCTCCCCGGGACTTGCCGCCAAGTCTGGCCGGGGGACAGTGACACTTGGCCGGGTAGGCGAAGTGGCTTCTCCCGCTGACTTGCCCCTTTGGAAGTAGGAGCTCCTACTTCCATGGGCATTATTCCTCCCCGGGACTTGCCGCCAAGTCTGGCCGGGGGACAGTGACACTTGGCCGGGTAGGCGAAGTGGCTTCTCCCGCTTACTTGCCCCTTTGGAAGTAGGAGCTCCTACTTCCATGGGCATTATTCCTCCCCGGGACTTGCCGCCAAGTCTGGCCGGGGGACAGTGACACTTGGCCGGGTAGGCGAAGTGGCTTCTCCCGCTGACTTGCCCCTTTGGAAGTAGGAGCTCTTACTTCCATGGGCATTATACCTCTCGAAGACTTAGAGCCAAGTGAGCTCCTACTTCCATGGGCATTATTCCTCCCCGGGACTTGCCGCCAAGTCTGGCCGGGGGACAGTGACAATTGGCCGGGTAGGCGAAGTGGCTTCTCCCGCTGACTTGCCCCTTTGGAAGTAGGAGCTCCTACTTCCATGGGCATTATTCCTCCCCGGGACTTGCCGCCAAGTCTGGCCGGGGGACAGTGACATGTGGCCGGATAGGCCAAGTGGCTTCTCCCGCTGACTTGCCCCTTTGGAAGTAGGAGCTCCTACTTCCATGGGCATTATTCCTCCCCGGGACCTACAGCCAAGAGTGGCCGGGGGACAGTGACACTTGGCCGGGTAGGCGAAGTGGCTTCTCCCGCTGACTTGCCCCTTTGGAAGTAGGAGCTCCTACTTCCATGGGCATTATTCCTCCCCGGGACTTGCCGCCAAGTCTGGCCGGGGGACAGCGACATGTGGCCGGATAGGCCAAGTGGCTTCTCCCGCTGACTTGCCCCTTTGGAAGTAGGAGCTCCTACTTCCATGGGCATTATTCCTCCCCGGGACCTACAGCCAAGAGTGGCCGGGGGACAGTGACACTTGGCCGGGTAGGCCAAGTGGCTTCTCCCGCTGACTTGCCCCTTTGGAAGTAGGAGCTCCTACTTCCATGGGCATTATTCCTCCCCGGGACTTGCCGCCAAGTCTGGCCGGGGGACAGTGACACTTGGCCGGGTAGGCGAAGTGGCTTCTCCCGCTGACTTGCCCCTTTGGAAGTAGGAGCTCCTACTTCCATGGGCATTATTCCTCCCCGGGACCTACTGCCAAGTGTGGCCGGGGGACAGTGACATGTGGCCGGATAGGCCAAGTGGCTTCTCCCGCTGACTTGCCCCTTTGGAAGTAGGAGCTCCTACTTCCATGGGCATTATTCCTCCCCGGGACTTGCCGCCAAGTCTGGCCGGGGGACAGTGACACTTGGCCGGGTAGGCGAAGTGGCTTCTCCCGCTGACTTGCCCCTTTGGAAGTTGGAGCTCTTACTTCCATGGGCATTATACCTCTCGAAGACTTAGAGCCAAGTGAGCTCCTACTTCCATGGGCATTATTCCTCCCCGGGACTTGCCGCCAAGTCTGGCCGGGGGACAGTGACACTTGGCCGGGTAGGCGAAGTGGCTTCTCCCGCTGACTTGCCCCTTTGGAAGTAGGAGCTCCTACTTCCATGGGCATTATTCCTCCCCGGGACCTACTGCCAAGTGTGGCCGGGGGACAGTGACATGTGGCCGTATAGGCCAAGTGGCTTCTCCCGCTGACTTGCCCCTTTGGAAGTAGGAGCTCCTACTTCCATGGGCATTATTCCTCCCCGGGACTTGCCGCCAAGTCTGGCCGGGGGACAGTGACACTCGGCCGGGTAGGCGAAGTGGCTTCTCCCGCTGACTTGCCCCTTTGGAAGTAGGAGCTCCTACTTCCATGGGCATTATTCCTCCCCGGGACCTACTGCCAAGTGTGGCCGGGGAACAGTGACTCTTGGCCGGATAGGCCAAGTGGCTTCTCCCGCTGACTGGCCCTTTTGGAAGTAGGAGCTCCTACTTCCATGGGCATTATTCCTCCCCGGGACCTACAGCCAAGTGTGGCCGGGGAACAGTGACTCTTTGCCGGATAGGCCAAGTGGCTTCTCCCGCTGACTTGCCCCTTTGGAAGTAGGAGCTCCTACTTCCATGGGCATTATTCCTCCCCGGGACCTACAGCCAAGTGTGGCCGGGGAACAGTGACTCTTGGCCGGATAGGCCAAGTGGCTTCTCCCGCTGACTTGCCCCTTTGGAAGTAGGAGCTCTTACTTCCATGGGCAGTATACCTCTCGGGGACTTAGAGCCAAGTGTCTTCACCCTTTGGAGGTAGTAGCTCCTACTTCCATGTGCATTATTCCTCCCCGGGACATACTGCCAAGTGTGGCCGGGGAACAGTGACTCTTGGCCGGATAGGCCAAGTGGCTTCTCCCGCTGACTTGCCCCTATGGAAGTAGGAGCTCTTACTTCCATGGGCATTATTCCTCCCCGGGACCTACTGCCAAGTGTGGCCGGGGAACAGTGACTCTTGGCCGGATAGGCCAAGTGGCTTCTCCCGCTGACTTGCCCCTTTGGAAGTAGGAGCTCCCACTTCCATGGGCATTATTCCTCCCCGGGACCTACTGCCAAGTGTGGCCGGGGAACAGTGACTCTTGGCCGGATAGGCCAAGTGGCTTCTCCCGCTGACTTGCCCCTTTGGAGGTAGTAGCTCCTACTTCCATGGGCATTATTCCTCCCCGGGACCTACTGCCAAGTGTGGCCGGGGAACAGTGACTCTTGGCCGGATAGGCCAAGTGGCTTCTCCCGCTGACTTGCCCCTTTGGAAGTAGGAGCTCCTACTTCCATGGGCATTATTCCTCCCCGGGACCTACTGCCAAGTGTGGCCGGGGGACAGTGACATGTGGCCGGATAGGCCAAGTGGCTTCTCCCGCTGACTTGCCCCTTTGGAAGTAGGAGCTCCTACTTCCATGGGCATTATTCCTCCCCGGGACCTACAGCCAAGAGTGGCCGGGGGACAGTGACACTTGGCCGGGTAGGCGAGGTGGCTTCTCCCGCTGACTTGACCCTTTGGAAGTAGGAGCTCCTACTTCCATGGGCATTATTCCTCCCCGGGACTTGCCGCCAAGTCTGGCCGGGGGACAGTGACATGTGGCCGGATAGGCCAAGTGGCTTCTCCCGCTGACTTGCCCCTTTGGAAGTAGGAGCTCCTACTTCCATGGGCATTATTCCTCCCGGGGACTTGCCGCCAAGTCTGGCCGGGGGACAGTGACACTCGGCCGGGTAGGCGAAGTGGCTTCTCCCGCTGACTTGCCCCTTTGGAAGTAGGAGCTCCTACTTCCATGGGCATTATTCCTCCCCGGGACCTACTGCCAAGTGTGGCCGGGGGACAGTGACACTTGGCCGGGTAGGCGAAGTGGCTTCTCCCGCTGACTTGACCCTTTGGAAGTAGGAGCTCCTACTTCCATGGGCATTATTCCTCCCCGGGACCTCCTGCCAAGTGTGGCCGGGGAACAGTGACTCTTGGCCGGATAGGCCAAGTGGCTTCTCCCGCTGACTTGCCCCTTTGGAAGTAGGAGCTCCTACTTCCATGGGCATTATTCCTCCCCGGGACCTACAGCCAAGTGTGGCCGGGGAACAGTGACTCTTTGCCGGATAGGCCAAGTGGCTTCTCCCGCTGACTTGCCCCTTTGGAAGTAGGAGCTCCTACTTCCATGGGCATTATTCCTCCCCTCGACCTACAGCCAAGTGTGGCCGGGGAACAGTGACTCTTTGCCGGATAGGCCAAGTGGCTTCTCCCGCTGACTTGCCCCTTTGGAGGTAGTAGCTCCTACTTCCATGGGCATTATTCCTCCCCGGGACATACTGCCAAGTGTGGCCGGGGAACAGTGACTCTTTGCCGGATAGGCCAAGTGGCTTCTCCCGCTGACTTGCCCCTTTGGAGGTAGTAGCTCCTACTTCCATGGGCATTATTCCTCCCCGGGACCTACAGCCAAGAGTGGCCGGGGAACAGTGACTCTTGGCCGGATAGGCCAAGTGGCTTCTCCCGCTGACTTGCCCCTTTGGAAGTAGGAGCTCCTACTTCCATGGGCATTATTCCTCCCCGGGACCTACTGCCAAGTGTGGCCGGGGAACAGTGACTCTTGGCCGGATAGGCCAAGTGGCTTCTCCCGCTGACTTGCCCCTATGGAAGTAGGAGCTCTTACTTCCATGGGCAGTATACCACTCGGGGACTTAGAGCCAAGTGTCTTCACCCTTTGGAGGTAGTAGCTCCTACTTCCATGGGCATTATTCCTCCCCGGGACATACTGCAAATTGTGGCCGGGGAACAGTGACTCTTGGCCGGATAAGCCAAGTGGCTTCTCCCGCTGACTTGCCCCTTTGAAGGTAGTAGCTCCTACTTCCATGGGCATTATTCCTCCCCGGGACCTACAGCCAAGAGTGGCCGGGGAACAGTGACTCTTGGCCGGATAGGCCAAGTGGCTTCTCCCGCTGACTTGCCCCTTTGGAAGTAGGAGCTCTCACTTCCATGGGCAGTATACCTCTCGGGGACTTAGAGCCAAGTGTCTTCGCCCTTTGGAGGTAGGAGCTCTTACTTCCATGGGCATTATTCCTCTCCGGGACTTACAGCCAAGTGTGGCCGGGGAACAGTGACACTTGGCCGGGTAGGCCAAGTGGCTGCTCCCGCTGACTTGCCCCTTTTGAAGTAGGAGCTCCTACTTCCATGGGCATTATTCCACCCCGGGACCTACAGCCAAGTGTGGACGGGGGACAGTGACATGTGGCCGGATAGGCCAAGTGGCTTCTCCCGCTGACTTGCCCCTTTGGAAGTAGGAGCTCCTACTTCCATGGGCATTATTCCTCCCCGGGACCTACTGCCAAGTGTGGCCGGGGAACAGTGACTCTTGGCCGGGTAGGCCAAGTGGCTTCTCCCGCTGACTTGCCCCTTTGGAAGTAGGAGCTCCTACTTCCATGGGCATTATTCCTCTCCGGGACCTACTGCCAAGTGTGGCCGGGGAACAGTGACTCTTGGCCGGATAGGCCAAGTGGCTTCTCCCGCTGACTTGCCCCTTTGGAAGTAGGAGCTCTTACTCCCATGGGCAGTATACCTCTCGGGGACTTAGAGCCAAGTGTCTTCACCCTTTGGAGGTAGTAGCTCCTACTTCCATGGGCATTATTCCTCCCCGGGACCTACTGCCAAGTGTGGCCGGGGAACAGTGACTCTTGGCCGGATAGGCCAAGTGGCTCTTCTCCCGCTGACTTGCCCCTTTGGAAGTAGGAGCTCCTACTTCCATGGGCATTATTCCTCCCCGGGACCTACAGCCAAGTGTGGCCGGGGAACAGTGACTCTTGGCCGGATAGGCCAAGTGGCTTCTCCCGCTGACTTGCCCCTTTGGAAGTAGGAGCTCTTACTTCCATGGGCATTATACCTCTCGGGGACTTAGAGCCAAGTGTCTTCACCCTTTGGAGGTAGGAGCTCCTACTTCCATGGGCATTATTCCTCCCCGGGACCTACTGCCAAGTGTGGCCGGGGAACAGTGACTCTTGGCCGGATAGGCCAAGTGGCTTCTCCCGCTGACTTGCCCCTATTGAAGTAGGAGCTCTTACTTCCATGGGCATTATTCCTCCCCGGGACCTACTGCCAAGTGTGGCCGGGGAACAGTGACTCTTGGCCGGATAGGCCAAGTGGCTTCTCCCGCTGACTTGCCCCTTTGGAAGTAGGAGCTCTTACTTCCATGGGCATTATTCCTCCCCGGGACCTACTGCCAAGTGTGGCCGGGGAACAGTGACTCTTGGCCGGATAGGCCAAGTGGCTTCTCCCGCCGACTTGCCCCTTTGGAAGTAGGAGCTCCCACTTCCATGGGCATTATTCCTCCCCGGGACATACTGCCAAGTGTGGCCGGGGAACAGTGACTCTTGGCCGGATAGTCCAAGTGGCTTCTCCCGCTGACTTGCCCCTTTGGAAGTAGGAGCTCCTACTTCCATGGGCATTATTCCTCCCCGGGACCTACAGCCAAGAGTGGCCGGGGGACAGTGACATGTGGCCGGATAGGCCAAGTGGCTTCTCCCGCTGACTTGCCCCTTTGGAAGTAGGAGCTCCTACTTCCATGGGCATTATTCCTCCCCGGGACCTACTGCCAAGTGTGGCCGGGGAACAGTGACTCTTGGCCGGATAGGCCAAGTGGCTTCTCCCGCTGACTTGCCCCTATGGAAGTAGGAGCTCTTACTTCCATGGGCATTATTCCTCCCCGGGACCTACTGCCAAGTGTGGCCGGGGAACAGTGACTCTTGGCCGGATAGGCCAAGTGGCTTCTCCCGCTGACTTGCCCCTTTGGAAGTAGGAGCTCTCACTTCCATGGGCAGTATACCTCTCGGGGACTTAGAGCCAAGTGTCTTCACCCTTTGGAGGTAGGAGCTCTTACTTCCATGGGCATTATTCCTCTCCGGGACCTACAGCCAAGTGTGGCCGGGGAACAGTGACACTTGGCCGGATAGGCCAAGTGGCTGCTCCCGCTGACTTGCCCCTTTGGAAGTAGGAGCTCCTACTTCCATGGGCATTATTCCACCCCGGGACCTACAGCCAAGTGTGGCCGGGGGACAGTGACATGTGGCCGGATAGGCCAAGTGGCTTCTCCCGCTGACTTGCCCCTTTGGAAGTAGGAGCTCCTACTTCCATGGGCATTATTCCTCCCCGGGACCTACTGCCAAGTGTGGCCGGGGAACAGTGACTCTTGGCCGGGTAGGCCAAGTGGCTTCTCCCGCTGACTTGCCCCTTTGGAAGTAGGAGCTCCTACTTCCATGGGCATTATTCCTCCCCGGGACCTACTGCCAAGTGTGGCCGGGGAACAGTGACTCTTGGCCGGGTAGGCCAAGTGGCTTCTCCCGCTGACTTGCCCCTTTGGAAGTAGGAGCTCTTACTCCCATGGGCAGTATACCTCTCGGGGACTTAGAGCCAAGTGTCTTCACCCTTTGGAGGTAGTAGCTCCTACTTCCAGGGCATTATTCCTCCCCGGGACCTACTGCCAAGTGTAGCCGGGGAACAGTGACTCTTGGCCGGATAGAACTAGTGGCTTCTCCCGCTGACTTGCCCCTTTGGAAGTAGGAGCTCCTACTTCCATGGGCATTATTCCTCCCCGGGACCTACTGCCAAGAGTGGCCGGGGAACAGTGACTCTTGGCCGGATAGGCCAAGTGGCTTCTCCCGCTGACTTGCCCCTTTGGAAGTAGGAGCTCCTACTTCCATGGGCATTATTCCTCCCCGGGACCTACTGCCAAGTAAGGCCGGGGAACAGTGACTCTTGGCCGGATAGAACTAGTGGCTTCTTCCGCTGACTTGCCCCTTTGGAAGTAGGAGCTCCTACTTCCATGGGCATTATTCCTCCCCGGGACCTACAGCCAAGCTTGGCCGGGGGACAGTGACATGTGGCCGGATAGGCCAAGTGGCTTCTCCCGCTGACTTGCCCCTTTGGAGGTAGGAGCTCTTACTTCCATGGGCATTATTCCTCTCCGGGACCTACAGCCAAGTGTGGCCGGGGAACAGTGAAACTTGGCCGAATAGGCCAAGTGGCTGCTCCCGCTGACTTGCCCCTTTGGAAGTAGGAGCTCCTACTTCCATGGGCATTATTCCTCCCCGGGACCTATAGCCAAGTGTGGCCGGGGGACGGTGACATGTGGCCGGATAGGCCGAGCGGCTTCTCCCGCTGACGTCATCGCTTTGGAAGTAGGAGCTCCTACTTCCATGGGCTTGTTCCTCCCCGGGACTTGCCGCCAAGTCTGGCCGGGGGACAGTGACATGTGGCCGGATAGGCCAACTGGCTGCTCCCGCTGAGCCCCTACTTCCATGGGCTTGTTCGTCCCCCGGGACTTGCCGCCAAGTCTGGCCGGGGAACAGTGACATGCCGCCGGATACGGCCGAGCGGCTGCTCCCGCTGACGTCATCGCTTTGGAAGTAGGAGCTCCTACTTCCATGGGCTTGTTCCTCCCCGGGACTTGCCGCCAAGTCTGGCCGGGGGACAGTGACATGTGGCCGGATAGGCCAACTGGCTGCTCCCGCTGAGCCCCTACTTCCATGGGCTTGTTCGTCCCCGGGACTTGCCGCCAAGTCTGGCCGGGGAACAGTGACATGCCGCCGGATACGGCCGAGCGGCTGCTCCCGCTGACGTCATCACTTTGGAAGTCGGAGCTCCTACTTCCATGGGCTTGTTCCTCCCCGGGACTTGCCGCCAAGTCTGGCCGGGGGACAGTGACATGTGGCCGGATAGGCCAACTGGCTGCTCCCGCTGAGCCCCTACTTCCATGGGCTTGTTCGTCCCCGGGACTTGCCGCCAAGTCTGGCCGGGGAACAGTGACATGCCGCCGGATACGGCCGAGCGGCTGCTCCCGCTGACGTCATCACTTTGGAAGTCGGAGCTCCTACTTCCATGGGCTTGTTCCTCCCCGGGACTTGCCGCCAAGTCTGGCCGGGGGACAGTGACATGTGGCCGGATAGGCCAACTGGCTGCTCCCGCTGAGCCCCTACTTCCATGGGCTTGTTCGTCCCCGGGACTTGCCGCCAAGTCTGGCCGGGGAACAGTGACATGCCGCCGGATACGGCCGAGCGGCTGCTCCCGCTGACGTCATCACTTTGGAAGTCGGAGCTCCTACTTCCATGGGCTTGTTCCTCCCCGGGACTTGCCGCCAAGTCTGGCCGGGGGACAGTGACATGTGGCCGGATAGGCCAACTGGCTGCTCCCGCTGAGCCCCTACTTCCATGGGCTTGTTCGTCCCCGGGACTTGCCGCCAAGTCTGGCCGGGGAACAGTGACATGCCGCCGGATACGGCCGAGCGGCTGCTCCCGCTGACGTCATCACTTTGGAAGTCGGAGCTCCTACTTCCATGGGCTTGTTCCTCCCCGGGACTTGCCGCCAAGTCTGGCCGGGGGACAGTGACATGTGGCCGGATAGGCCAACTGGCTGCTCCCGCTGAGCCCCTACTTCCATGGGCTTGTTCGTCCCCGGGACTTGCCGCCAAGTCTGGCCGGGGAACAGTGACATGCCGCCGGATACGGCCGAGCGGCTGCTCCCGCTGACGTCATCACTTTGGAAGTCGGAGCTCCTACTTCCATGGGCTTGTTCCTCCCCGGGACTTGCCGCCAAGTCTGGCCGGGGGACAGTGACATGTGGCCGGATAGGCCAACTGGCTGCTCCCGCTGAGCCCCTACTTCCATGGGCTTGTTCGTCCCCGGGACTTGCCGCCAAGTCTGGCCGGGGAACAGTGACATGCCGCCGGATACGGCCGAGCGGCTGCTCCCGCTGACGTCATCACTTTGGAAGTCGGAGCTCCTACTTCCATGGGCTTGTTCCTCCCCGGGACTTGCCGCCAAGTCTGGCCGGGGGACAGTGACATGTGGCCGGATAGGCCAACTGGCTGCTCCCGCTGAGCCCCTACTTCCATGGGCTTGTTCGTCCCCGGGACTTGCCGCCAAGTCTGGCCGGGGAACAGTGACATGCCGCCGGATACGGCCGAGCGGCTGCTCCCGCTGACGTCATCACTTCGGAAGTCCATGCACGGGGCAAGGCTCGCACTCCAGGCGAGAACCAGCTCTGCGGGGCCGGCGGCGCGTGCTTGGCTGAACCCCCGTGACCAACGGGGGCTAGACGTCGGAGGCATGCCCGCAGAGGTGCACCCCTCGCCGGCCACACTCTCTGACATCCTCCGGCCTCTGCTCCGCGCCTACGTTCTACGCGGCTTATGTCTGCCACTGCACGGCACTCTATGTATGCTCTGCATCACTCGCCGCCCTTGCCCAATGATCCATGACTTTATGCTTTGTGTGCTGCCCGCGGGCCTGCTGGCTCTCGCCAATGACGGAGGCACACTGCTCTCTCCGGCTCTCGCTCTCGGGGCATGCCGGCACACGCGCGCCCCCTTCACCGGCCACTACTGCGCTCGCTACACGGCTACACGCAGCGAAGCCCCCTGCTCCTCCATCAGGCAGCTCCACTGCCGTCTGGGCACCTTCCGATAACCCACCAGACTTAAGCCCGCCCCCCGAGCATTAAGCCCGCCCCCCGAGCATTAAGCCCGCCCCCGAAAATTAAGCCCACCCCCGAAAATTAAGCCCACCGACGAGTAATGCACCCCTCGAGGTTTATTAGAGAAGGTGGGGGGGGGGGGGGGGCGCCGCCGGCGGCGCGCAGAGGTCCGCTCCGACGCTCTCTTAGCCAGCGAGAGAATACCTTAGTTCAAGACGAAGTTGTCCAAACACCCCCCCCCCCCACGCGGCGGCGTGAAAGTGCAGGGA